>NC_066339.1:3253860-3273044 GCF_022539315.1 Serinus canaria
GAGCTGCAGAAAAGTTTATTTAGAGAGATATTAGGGGGCTATAATAATAAAAATAAAAATAAAAATAATAAAAATAATGATAATGGAGCTCTGCAATAGAGGCTGCAGCCCAAGGCAGCTCCCTGGCTGCTCCAAAAGAGGAAAAGCTCAGCTGGGACAGCCAGCCAGCTCAGGGGCTGAGCAGCCACTCAGGGCCACCTGCTCCAAGAAATCTGGGGCATGGAAGCACTTCTGGTATCTTATGGGGAAAAATTATATATATAATATATTGAAATCCCATAAAAATATAGAAAAATTAATAGAAATAAAATAAAAATAAAACTAAATAAATACAAAATAAATAAATAAAAATAAATGTAATAAATAAAATAAAATAAATATAACAATAAATAAAATAACATTTATATATAAATATAAACAAAATAAATATACATAAAATAAATACAATAAATAAAAAATAAATGTAATACATAAAATAAAATAAATATAAAATAAAATAAAACCTAAATTACAAATATAACAAAATAAACATAATATAAAAATATATAAAAATAATTTAAAATAGAAACAATTATAAATAAATAAATATAAAGAAGCAAAAATAAATGTATAATACAATATAAAAATAAAGTACATTCAATAAAATATTATATATAAATATAAACACAATAAATATTTAATATAAATAATACTATAAAAATAATTGTAAAATATAATTAAAATTAATCAATATAAAAGAATAAAAAGAAATATAATAAACTATAATAACCTCACCCACCTCCCCTCCCTTATCCCTCTCCCTCTCCCTCCTCACTCTCTCCATCCCCTCTCCCTCCTCTCTGCCCTCATTTCACCTCCCCCTAACTACCCTCCCTCCCTCTCCCCGCCATCACACGCCCTATCCTCCATCCTCTCCCTCCCCCTACATCTCCCCTGCCTCCCATCCCGCTCCCCATATAAGCACCCTCACTATCATCTCCCTCCTCGTACCTCCATTTCCCTCCCTCTCCCTCCATCATGACCACCCCTCCATCTCCACCCATATCAGTCCTTACTCCTATCCCATATATTCTAATACAGTCATCACTCCATTTATAACTATCTCATCAATATCACCTATAAACATAGACTATCAGCAACATTAACACCTACTTATAAGATTATTATTAAATAAATTAATAATCACGTGTGGTTCTTGGCTTTAGGGAGACCTGGACCCTGTGCTGTATGGACAACATCCATTATATCCCATTTTTATTAGTGAATATAGATAAATATCCCACCTCCAGCCACAAAAATCCCATTTATCTCATGTGATATTCATGGCCAGCTTTGTGCTAAGCAAACAGCAGCAGAGGACACGAGGTCTAAACCAGGTTTTTATCCATAAATGCAAAGCAATTTGAATCCCTCACCAAAACAAACAAGACACAAAACTCACAGGGGGCAAAAAAATATTTAAAAAAAAAGCAGAATTGCATGAAGCAGAGCAAGAAAGGCTCCACTTGTGAATAATCTGATTTATTGTGGATGAAATCCCATTTCCAGCTGTTCTGCAGCAGAACAGAACGGGAATTTCACCCTCCGTGGGCTGCAGGGCTCAGCAGAGCCCAGGCTCTGGATTTCCAGCTGAAAGGGAATGTCAGGAACAGCCTGAGCCTGAACAATTCCCACTCCCCCCAGCCCTGCAGGGGCTCAGCCTGGGGAGGAGGAGGAGGAGGGGTTAAAATGGTAATAATGGGTGCCTTTATTACAATAAAATTGTAATAAAAAGGAGAGGCTGCTCCTCTCCTGCCCAGAGCACAGCTGGCAGGGGGCAAGAGCAGCAGAAATCCCAATTTTGGTGGGGGTTTGATGGATTTGGGTCACTTTGGTAGAGACCAAAAACAGAGGGAGAAATCCCAGTTTTGGTGGGGTTTGATGGTTTTGTGCCACTCTGGTAGAGAGAAAAACTGGGAGAAATCCCAACTTTGGTGGGGTTTTAGTGGATTTGTGTCACTTTTATAGAGAGCAAAAACCAGAGGGAGAAGTCCCAATTTTGGTGGGGTTTGATGGATTTGGGTCACTTTTATAGAGAGAAAAACCAGGAGAAATCCCAATTTTGGTGGGGTTTGATGGATTTGGGTCACTCTGGCAAAGAGCAAAACTGGGAGAAATCCCAATTTTGGTGGGGTTTTAGTGGATTTGGGTCACTTTTATAGAGAGAAAAAACAGAGGGAGAAATCCCAGTTTTGGTGAGGTTTTGATGGATTTGTGTCACTCTGATAGAGAGCAAAAGCAAAATGGGAAATCCCAATTTCGGTGGGGTTTGATGGATTTGTGTCACTCTGATAGAGAGCAAAAGCAAAATGGGATATCCCAGTTTTGGTGGGGTTTTAATGGTTTTGTGCCACTTTGGTAGAGAGAAAAACCAGAGGGAGAAATCCCAATTTTAATGAGTTTTTAATGGTTTTGTGCCACTTTTGTAGAGAGCAAAAACCAGAGGGAGAAATCCCAATTTTGGTGGGGTTTGATGGATTTGTGTCCACTTTTATAGAGAGCAAAAACCAGAGGGAGAAATCCCAATTTTGGTGGGGTTTTGATGGATTTGGGTCACTTTTATAGAGAGAAAAACCAGGAGAAATCCCAATTTTGGTGGGGTTTGATGGATTTGGGTCACTCTGATAGAGAGCAAAAGCAAAATGAGAAATCCCAGTTTTGGTGGGGTTTTAATGGTTTTGTGCCACTTTGGTAGAGAAGAAAAACCAGAGGGAGAAATCCCAATTTTGGTGGGGTTTGATGGATTTGGGTCACTTTTATAGAGAGAAAAACAGAGGGAGAAATCCCAATTTTGGTGGGGTTTTGATGGATTTGGGTCACTCTGGCAAAGAGCAAAACTGGGAGAAATCCCAATTTTGGTGGGGTTTTAGTGGATTTGTGCCACTTTTATAGAGAGAAAAAACAGAGGGAGAAATCCCAATTTTGGTGGGGTTTGATGGATTTGTGTCACTCTGATAGAGAGCAAAAGCAAAATGAGAAATCCCAGTTTTGGTGGGGTTTGATGGATTTGTGTCACTTTGGTAGAGAGAAAAACCAGAGGGAGAAATCCCAATTTTAATGAGTTTTTAATGGTTTTGTGCCACTTTTGTAGAGAGCAAAAACCAGAGGGAGAAATCCCAATTTTGGTGGGGTTTTGATGGATTTGGGTCACTTTTATAGAGAGAAAAAACAGAGGGAGAAATCCCAGTTTTGGTGGGGTTTGATGGATTTGGGTCACTCTGGCAAAGAGCAAAACTGGGAGAAATCCCAATTTTGGTGGGGTTTTAGTGGATTTGTGCCACTTTTATAGAGAGAAAAAACAGAGGGAGAAATCCCAGTTTTGGTGGGGTTTTGATGGATTTGTGTCACTCTGATAGAGAGAAAAAACAGAGGGAGAAATCCCAATTTTGGTGAGGTTTTGATGGATTTGTGTCACTCTGATAGAGAGCAAAAGCAAAATGGGAAATCCCAGTTTTGGTGGGGTTTGATGGATTTGTGTCACTTTGGTAGAGAGAAAAACCAGAGGGAGAAATCCCAATTTTAATGAGTTTTTAATGATTTTGTGCCACTTTTGTAGAGAGCAAAAACCAGAGGGAGAAATCCCAATTTTGGTGGGTTTTTAATGGATTTTTGCCACTTTTGTAGAGAGCAAAAACAGAGGGAGAAATCCCAATTTTGGTGGGGTTTTTAATGGATTTCTGCCACAGGCTCTGGTGTGGGGACAGACAAAACAAAATTCCAGGCTGGGACAACCCTCAGTGTTTTATTTATGCAGAGAAAGTAAAGATTTCAGCACTTTGCCCAAAAGCAGGGATTCTTTCTGGATTCCAAATCCCTTGGAGATGGAATTAGGGAATCCCTGAGGTTGGGAAAAACCTCCAGGACCATCCAAGCTTTGGCTGATCCCACCCTGAGTGCCACATCCAGCAGAAAAAGAGGTGGAATTATTTCTAATCAATCAATATTTCTAAGAAATATTTATTTTTAAGAAATATTCAAAGGAATATTTCTTTCTAAGAAAGAAATAGTTCTAAAATTCCCACTAAATTGAATCACTGGGGTGGTTTTAATTCCAGAAAAAAACAAAAAAAAAAAAAGGATTTTTTAGCACCACCAAAAGTGGATTTTTGCAAAGGAAAAGCTTTTCTGGTGAAGGGGACAATTCAGAGCTCTGCAGCAGGAGGAATGAATCAAGAAATAAATCAGATTTCAAGTTCCCAGCACTGCCATGAAAAATATCAATAGAATTAGCAGAATTCATTAATTGGCTCCAAAAATGACCTGTCAGAGCCTGGCACCCAGAAATGACCCCCAGGCCACGAAACTCCACTCCAGGTCACAAAAATCCCACAAAATCCCACAAAAAATGGGATTTGTGGGATTTTTTGCTCCTAAAATCTGGGTTTTTTTAGCAGATTGATGCCCTTCCCAGGACTCAAAATTGGAGCCAATTCTGCCCTGGAACACAAAACATTTCTGGAGTGCTGACTTGCCTGAATATTTGGCTTTGAGGCTTTAATTGTGATAAAAATGTAATGAAACAATTCCCTCTGAAGGTTTTAGTGACACAGGAGATTTCAGGGAAGCCCCTGGAACTCTGTCAAATCTGATTTTTTTACCCCAAATTTCCCCAGAGGGTCGAGACGAGAAACAACCCAGGGTCAGAATTTAAATCTCGGGGTCATGACCCAACAAATCACCAAGGAAAAGCAAAATAAAAGGCATTTCTGAGTTCTGCTTTCAGGGAGGAGAATTGCTCAGCAACAGCAAAAATTTCAGGGAGGAAGAGGTTTTTTATTCAGTAATGGGAGAGGAAAAAATCCCTGTGCAGCACAAACCCCTTGGGGACATCCTCCCCCTCTGGGCCATCCTCCTCCTCCCTCTTCCTCCTGCTGGGTCTGCCGGCGATTCAGTGAGAAATGAGAGCAGAAATGGGAAAATCCCCTCGAAAAGAGGGGACAAAGAGCTCAGGGGGTGCCTCACACCCCACAAAAACCCAAAATTTTGGGGGTATTTGGAAATAATTCTCTTCTCTCTGGCTGGTTTTTAAACGTGAGATCAGGGGGGAGCCAGCTCAGAGAGATGAAAAAACACAAAAATGGGGGGAAAAATGGGATTTGAGGGGTTTTGGATCTGGGGGGAGCCAGCTAGAGAGATGAAAGAACACAAAAACTGGGGAGAAAAATGGGATTTATGGGGTTTTGGATCTGGGGGGAGCCAACTCAGGGAGATGAAAAAACACAAAAATGGGGGAAAAATGGGATTTGAGGGGTTTTGGAGCAGAGATTGGATCTGGGGGGAGCCAACTCAGAGATGAAAGAATGGGGGAAAAATGGGATTTGTGGGGTTTTGGAGCTGAGATTGGATCTGGGGGGAGCCAGCTCAGAGATGAAAGAACATAAAAATGGGGAAAAAATGGGATTTGTGGGGCTTTGGAGCTGAGATTGGATCTGGGGGGAGCCAACTCAGAGAGAAAAAATGGGGGAAAAATGGGATTTGTGGGGTTTTGGATCTGGGGGGAGCCAGCTCAGAGAGATGAAAGAACAACAAAGGAATGGGGACGAGGAGACAACAATGGGGAAAAAATGGTAAATAAAAAAAAATGGGATTTGTGGGGTTTTGGAGCTGAGATTGGATCTGGGGGGAGCCAACTCAGCTGAAAGAACACAAAAATGGGGGGAAAATGGGATTTTTTGGGGTTTTGGGCAGAGCTTGGCAGGCTCAGGGGAGAGGAGGGGGTTTGGCTTTACCGTGTAGAGCTCGTTCAAAACCTTCATCAGATCCTCCTGGAGCTGCAGTCCCACCTCCTTGCTCTGCAAGAGGAAGAGAAACGAGGGGTGAGGAAGAGGCTGCAGAGGAAGGGCAGCGCTGGGGACCCTGAAAGAAATGAGGGACAGAGAACAGTGGGGGTGTAATCAGTGCTCAGGACAGAGGGGGAGGGAGAGAGGAGAAAAAAGGGGAAAGGGAAAGAAAAGGGGAAAAAAAAGAGGGAAAAAGGAAAAAATGAGGGGAAAAAAGAGGTAAAAAGGAAAAAAAAATGAGGGGAAAAGGGGGAAAAAAAAGAGGAAAAAAGGAAAAAATAAAGAGGAAAAATGGAAAAAAAAAGAGGGAAAAAAGGGAAAAAAGATGAAAAGAGGAAAAATGAGGGGAAAAGGGAAAAAAAGAGGAAAAAAAAAGAGGGGAAAAGGGGAAAAAAAGATGAAAAGAGGAAAAAAGGGGAAAAAGGGGAAAAGAAGGAAAAAAGGGAAAAAAGAGGAAAAAGGAAAAAAGAGGGGAAAAAGGGGAAAGAAAACAAAGAGGAAAAAGGGGGAAAAAAGATTAAAAGAGGAAAAAAAATGAGGGAAAAAGGGGAAAAAAGATGAAAAAAGGAAAAAAGAGGGGAAAAGGGAAAAAAGGGGGAAAAAAGAGGAAAAAAGGAAAAAAATGAGGGGGAAAAAGGGAAGAAAAGGGGAAAAAAGATGAAAAAAGGAAAAAAATGAAGGAAAAAAGGGAAAAAAGGGAAAAGAAAAAAAGAGGAAAAAAGGAAAAAAAGAGGGGAAGGAAAAAGGGAAAAAAAAAGGAGGAAAAAAGGAAAAAAATGAAGGGGACAGGATACACAAAAAGGAAAAAAGAAATAAAATAAAGAGGAAAAAAGGAAAAAAAAGAGGGAAAAAAGAGACAAAAAAGAAAAAAAAGAGAAAAAGGGAAAAAAAAAAAATGAGGAAAAAAGGAGAAAAAAAGGAAAAGAGGAAAAAATAAGAGGAAAAATGAAAAAAAAATGAGGGGAAAAAAGACAAAAAAAGTGGACAAAAAGGAAAAAAAGAGACAAAAAATGAGCATGGCAGCTGTCTCCTGTTCAGGGGGCAGCTTTCCTTATCTCTCCCACACCCACTCCTCCCTCTGGGAGGGATAATAATATTATATTATACTAATAATGACCTGCTGAATTATAATAAAATCGCGATATTATATAGATTACCTGCTGATACGAGGCCATTGGCTGTCCCTGCATGGCTGATAAGAGCTGCAGCACCCATTGGGAGATGTGAGCCCAGGGGGAGGAGCCAAGCATTCCTACCCGGATAGAATCTGGAGATTCTGGAACACCAGCACGGCTTCTGCACTGGATTTCCCAGAGGAGCAGCAGCTGCCTCTGCCCCTGGCCCTTCAGAGGCAGAGTGCACCTTTCTCCAGGATCCCTGCTCCAGCAGAACCAGCCCTGGCCCTGCAGGAGGGCTGAGCCACAATTCCAGTGGCACTGCTGCCAGCCCCCTGACCCACAGGGTGTCAGGCTGTGCTCTGCCTCTGCCAGGGCTGGGTTGGGTCACTGCATTGTTTATTTTATCTTTTTATTTTCTTCCCTAATAAAGAACTGTTATTCCTGCCCCCATATCTTTACCTGAGAGCCCCTGAATCTAAAATTTATAACAATTCAGAGGGAGGGGGTTCCCATGTTCCATTTCAGGGGAGGCTCCTGCCCTCCTCAGCAGGCACCTGCCTTTCAAACCCAGGCACGGCCTCTTCCTCCTGGGGTGATCAACGGCAGGGACTGAGCACTGACCCTGGCACAGAGAGAGACTTTGCACACCCAGGCTTTGCACACCCAGGCTTTGCACACCCAGGCTTTGCACAGACACTCCCAGGCTTTGCACAGACACTCCCACACTTTGCACACTCATCCCAGGCTTTGCACACGCACTCCCAGACTTTGCACAGACACTCCCAGGCTTTGCACACGCACTCCCAGGCTTTGCACACGCACTCCCAGGCTTTGCACACTCACTCCCAGGCTTTGCACACGCACTCCCAGGCTTTGCACACTCACTCCCCGGGCTTTGCACAGACACTCCCAGGCTTTGCACGCACACTCCCAGGCTTTGCACACGCACTCCCAGGTTGCACCCCTCCAGGCTTTGCACAGACACTCCCAGGCTTTGCACGACACTCCCAGGCTTTGCACGCACCCCCGGTTGCACTACTCCCAGGCTTTGCACAGACACTCCCAGGCTGCACACACTCAGGCTTTGCCGACACTCCCACACTTGCACCACACTCCCAGGCTTTGCACCCACCAGGCTTGCACCAACTCCCAGGCTTGCACACATCCAGGCTTTGCACACGCACTCCCAGGCTTTGCACACTCATTCCCAGGCTTTGCACACGCACTCCCAGGCTTTGCACACTCATTCCCAGGCTCTGCACACGCACTCCCAGCGCTGCCTGCCCTGGCCCCATCATCTCCCTCTCACCCCTGCTCTTCCCAACCCCTTTTTGTTCATTTCTTGCACTGAAAATTTGCTCATTTGCTGCACAAATTGCTGAATTTGTGATCTGACAGATTAAAATGAATGTTTTAATGCAGGTTGGGGCTGAAGGGGTAAAGATGATGCCAAATTGTCAAACCACAAAACTCTCAGTGCTTCCAAACGAGCTCTCAAAGAAGGAGCTGCTGGATTGCTGGGGTGGATAAAAACCTTTCCATGAGGGTGAAGGTGAAACAGATCACAGGGGCATCAGAGCAAGGGCTGTGCAGTGAGCACTCTTAATGCAGAACTGCTCCCTGCACTGATTCCAGAAAATAAAAAAAGTCTAGGAGAAAAAAAGCTGAGCTGGCTGAGCCTGATAAATGAAAATATATTGGAGGAAGCAGAAGGGTTTGCTTGGGAAAGTCAGAGGGAAATGGATTGGATGGCAGGAAAAAGCTCAAGGGAGGTGGAGGTGATGCACAAAGAGAATTTCCCTGAATTCCCAGAGAATTCCAAGTGCAGATTAAAGGCTGCTGATCCCAGTGCCATACAGGCACGAGAGATTCCAGCATCATGCCAGAAAGTGCCAGGGAATTATGAATAACATCCATGCCAAGGAAAGACAGCAAAGTGCTGGCAGTTGTGCATGTCTCTGTGTCAATTACTGCTGCAGCAGCCAACCCTGCATTGTTCTCTATTTTCTCTGTTATTCTGTGTGTTTTGCAAAGGCAGAACAGTTCATTTTGTAAACAAGGCCATAAATAAAAGATATTCTGACCAGCTTCACTGTGATCTCTGCTGGCTGTACCTGCAACCAAGTTGTCTGTGCCTCCCTTAAGGTGAGGAAGGGCTTGTGCAACCAAACCTTAATTAATTGGCTCCACTAATGAGCTGGGTGTGTGTGGGGTGGGGCTGTCCCCATAAACTGTCTGTCCCTGTTATCTGAGCAGGTTCAAGCCTCCTCCTGGAGATCTGGGGGATGATCTGCCTGGAAGAGCAGCCTTGGGACAGGCACAGGAGCTCACAGAGAGACCACAGAGCCACCAGGCTGGGAGAGACCTTCAGGATCATGAAATCCAACCCAGCTCCAACCCCTCAGCCCAGCCCTGGCACCCAGAGCCACATCCAGGCTCTGTTAAACACCCCCAGGGATGGGGACTCCACCTCCTCCCCAGGCAGAACATTCCAGAACTTTATTGTCAGATGATGCTCTTTTCTGACCCAGACATGGGGCAGCTCAGAGCCATTTAAACACTTTTATTCTGTTTTCAGTCTCATCTGAAGGGTGAGACAACACAGATATTACAGTTTACACCCTCACAACCAGAAGTTAACCATTTCCTAATTACAGAACATTCTAAGTGTTTCTTGGCCTATCAGCTTTTGCCACACCATGCTGTAAATGTCCAATTCCCTACAAATTCACTTCCCACACTTTATCACCTTTCTGTAAAAACCTTTCCCTGCTCTCCAGCCTGTATTGCCTTGGTGCAGCTGGAGGCTGTGAGCTCTGGGTCTGTCAGTGCCTGCAGACAGAGCCCAGCCCCAGCTGAGCACAGGCACCTTTCAGGAGCTGGGAGAGGGATGGGGGCAGCCCTGAGTCTCCTTTTCTCCAGGCTGAGCACCCCCAGCTCCCTCAGGGGCTCCTCACAGGGCTTTGGGCTGGTCCAAACCCACCACCAGCCTCGCGTGACTATAGGAAGAAGCCTCCCTCCTGGGAGAGAGAGAGGAAGACTTAGCAACCTTCAAACAGTGGGAGGAGCAATTCTTCCCCCCACCCCACGAGTTGCCCTTCCTTACCCTCCAGCTACTATAACCCCCCTCCCCTCAAAGCAGGGAGATGATGAGCACACCTTCCCTTCCCTTCCCTGCACCCCAGAGAGGTGATGAACACCCCTTCCTTTCCTCTCCAAGCATGGAGGTGATGAACACCCCCTCCCTTCCCGCCAAAACCAGGGGAGCGAGATGGCACATCCTTCCCTCCTCTCCAAAGCAGGGAGATGCTGAGGCATCCCTTTCCCTATTTTGCCCTCCCCGGACACCCAGAGAGGTATGAATGACACCCTCTTTTCCTCTCAAACAGGGATAGGGTGATATTTGATGACGAGGCCCCCCCTCCCTTCCCTGCAAAACCAGGGAGGGGGAAGGAGGAATGAAAGGAAAAGGGTGAAGGGGAGAAGGGGGGCAAAAGGGCCAACGAGGAATAGGGAAAGGAAAGGACACGGGAACAGTACAGGGAAAGGGTGAAAGGGAAGGAAAGGAATAAGAAAGGAACGAAAAAAGGAAAGGGGGGGGGGAAATAAAGAAAGGGGGGAAGGAAAGGGAGAAAGGGAAAGGGCGGAAAAGGGCAAAAGTGGAACATGAAAGGGGGGGGGGAAAGGAAGGCACCGGCAAGGAAAGGAAAGGGGGAAAGGAAGAAATGTCAGGTTCCCTAGGAAATCCCTCCCGTCCCTTCCCTTCCCTTCCCCTTCCCTTCCCTCCCTTCCCCTTCCCTTCCCTTCCCTTCCCTTCCCTTTCCGTCCCTCCCTTCCTTCCCTCCCTTCCCTTCCCTTCCCTTCCCTTCCCTTCCCTTCCCTTCCCTCCCTTCCCTTCTCTTCCCTTCCCTTCCCTTCCCTTCCCAGCAGGATGTGGCAGGGGTGCAGTTTCCCCAGCCCAGGAGGCTGCTGTGAGCACACACACACTCCTTTGTTACTCCAGGGTGTATCTGCACCATGTGCAGGGCTGGAGGTTCTGCCACCCCTGGCTGGAACAGAAATTCCCAGCCCTGGGCTGTGCCAGCTCCTCAAGAGCCTCTTTGTTCCAGCCCTGCTCCCCTCTAATTTAACCAAGATGTTTTTGGGATCTGCTGCGGGGCTGTTCCGCATTCCAGCCAACATTAACGACTTCAGCTCCCAAATATTTGGGGGGATGACCAAGAGGAGAGCTCAGGAATGCTGTCAGCACTCTCCAGCCCCAGCCAGGTCCTCCCAAGCCCGACAGAAAGATGGGATGGCTTCAAAATCAGCATTTCCTGAGGGGCTTTCCCCATCAGCCAAACTACAGCCACGGGAGGGTGAATGTAACACACCAAGATCAGAGATTTTTATCTCTTCTGCTGCCTCAAATTGTGTCAGAGGGTGACAGCTGGAGCTGGAGCCCAAATCTGCTGATTCTGGAACTGCTCTGGAACACTATCAGCTGTCTGCATCTTTTCAAAAGCAATAATTAAATATGCTCAGGTGGAGAACAAACATTAAATATTCCCATGTTGTTTGAGGGAGGGTGAGGATGCCAGGAGGGGAGCAGGGATGCAGCACACAGGTACCAACCCCGCACCTCAGTCAGAGTTTTACCCATGGCATTTGCACATTTACAAATTTACACCGTGGTGGAAACATTTTTGTACAAATGCCCAGCTTTTTAACCAATAATTTGTGTCGTGGGGTGGCTTTTTCCACGTGTGGGAGCTTTAATGTTTGTCATTTTCTGGTAGCAGAGCAGCAAGAGGCGCAGTGCAGCTGCAAAGTAGGTCATGGCAGACCCCTTCAGAGAATTAATAATTCCTTTTCCTTGATTAATGCAAGGCTTCCAACCAACTCCTGGTGGATTTTTTATTTCAGTGCACCAGGAGATAAACTGGGGGGGTTTTCCCACCATCCAAGGTGCTGAACAGGAGGAGAATTCCAAACCCTCAGGTTGGTTTTTGTGATTCCAAACAGGGTTTTCTCCCCAGGAATATCCTCACTTGAGTGGCTGTGGCAGGGAAAGGTCCCTGCTCCAAAGCCCAGGGAAGCTCCCAGCTAAAACCAGAGCAGAAATTTTTAAGTTTTAAAGTTTTAAACCCAGCAGGGCAGGCAGATGCTGAGCTGTACCTGGCCTGTCCTGAGGGCCCTCTGCCCCACAATAAATCTGCTTTTCCACCCATTCACATTTGCCAGTCACTTCACAACACCCAGAGGTAAAAACCTGCCCAACTGAGGAGAATCAGTTTGTTCAGAGCCTGCTCAAAGTGAGCCTTCCACAGTCTGTTCTTTTAAAAAAAGGTAATTTTCTTTTTTTTTCTCTTCAATTTGAACAAGATTACCAGGCTGCTTCTAGGAAAATTTCAAAGAGACAACACAGAAAGAGTGATTAAAGAGACCAAATTAAAGAGACTGCAGCTGAAAGGTCTGCACATGTATAAATAATCCCAAGGGATCCCACTCAAAAGATACGTCTGGAGGCAAGAAAACCTGACAACCATGCAAGGAACAGGAAGGTTGTTCCATGAGGGGTCACATTAAATAGAGAGGGTGACAGGGGGAGAGAGGGAAAAGGGAAATCAAAGCTGGAATCAGCACAAATAGAAGAATATTTTATGTGGAAAAAATACACATATAAATATAAAAACAGAAAGGGTGACGGGGGATGGAGGGAAAAGGAGAAATCAAAGCAGGAATCAGCTCAAAGAGAAGAATATTTTGGGTTGAAAAAACCAAATATATAAATATAAAATCATACATAGATGTGGAAATGTAGAAATAAATAAATAAATAAAGGGGCTGTGCTGAAGGAGGACAAGCAGGAGAAATCAAAGGGAGATGAAGGAATGAAAAGGAGCAGACATCAAAGCAGGATGATTTTCCAGGAGAGGGAGAGGGGACCAGAATAGCAACGCTGGTGGCACCAGGGCTGGGAACTGCAGCCCTGAACCAGAGCCAGCCCTAAATCATTAACTCTGCCCAAACAAGAAAACATCACCTCCTCCCCAAGGTGGAACTATTTGTCACTAGGACAATCCCCCCCCTCCACAGTTTTATTTGCTGGAAATGTGGTTATTTCACCATTTATCTCCCACAGAATTGCACTGACACCACCCCTGGGGGCAGACAAATCCCAGATTCCCACTGAAAGCACCAGGATTCATCTCCAGCACTGTCAGAGCAGCCCGGCCCTGAGCAGGAAACACTGAAAGAGTTTCCTCAGGAGAAGCCAAAACAAGGGCATGGAAAAGCACAGAGCTGCAGGAATTCCTGGCCCTCAGCTGGGAGCTTCCAACCCAAAGGCACCTTTGGGGCTCACAGCTCAGACATGGCAAGGCTCTGCAGGAAAGGGGAGCAGGGAAGGAAACAAAGCCCAGAGGCAGGGAAAGGGGCTGACACACACTGGTCATCCAGCAGGGCAAAAAACACAGCTGCTCTTATCTGCATGGATAGATTTGAGGTGGCTGGAAGGCTCCCATCCATCTGTCCGTCCATTCGTCCATCCATCCATCCATCCGTCCATCCTTCCATCCATCCATCCATCCATCCATCCATCCATCCATCCATCCATCCATCCATCCATCCATCCATCCATCCATCCATCCATCCATCCATCCATCCATCCATCCGTCCATCCATCCATCCATCCATCCGTCCATCCATCCGTCCATTCATCCATCCCTCGTCCATCCATCCATCTGTCCGTCCATCCGTCCGTCCCTCCGTCGATCCATCCATCCCTCCGTCCGCTCCATCCATCCATCCGTCCGTCCGTCCATCCGTCCGTCCATCCATCCATCCATCCGTCCATCCATCCGTCCGTCCATCCATCCATCCGTCCGTCCATCCATCCATCCATCCCATCCATCCATCCATCCAGTCCATCCATCCATCCGTCCATCCATCCTCCATCCATCCAAGTCGCCAGCCGTCCACCATCCAAGCCATCCATCCATCCATCCTCCATCCCTCCCCCTCCAGCCATCATCCAGCCATCCAGCCATCCAGCCAGCCACCATCCATCCAGCCAGCCATCCAGCCATCCATCCAGCCTCCGCCATCCATCCATCCATCCATCCATCCATCCATCCATCCATCCATCCATCCATCCATCCATCCATCCATCCATCCATCCATCCATCCATCCATCCCTCCATCCCCATCCATCCATCCATGCCATCCATCCCTCCCTCCATCCATCCATCCGTCCATCATCCATCCATCCATCCATCCATCCATCCATCCATCCATCCATCCATCCATCCATCCATCCATCCATCCATCCATCCATCCATCCCTCCCTCCATCATCTCCTCATCCCAGCACTCTGTGACACAGCCCCAGCCCAGGATTCCCAGGGTGCTGGGACCCAGAAGTGCCACCACAAACCCTGAGATCCCTGGTGCCGGGCAGGCAGCCCCGCTGGCTGCTGGAATTCCCTGGTTTCACTGACAGGAACCCATCCCTGCTCCACCATCAGCCCCTTGCAGGGTCCAGGAGTGACCAGGTGAGAATCTCACCCTGCACTCTCCACCCCAGCCTGAAGAGACAAATCCCACGCTGCCACCACTCCTGGTGACGTTCTGGGGGCAGAAGGAGCTGGTGTTCCCACCTCAGGCTCTCTGCTGCTCCAGCTCTCTCTGCTTTCCCCTCCTTGCTGCCACAGGGACACGTCTCAATCAACAGGTTGGGAGAGACCTTCAGGATCAACAAATCCAACCCAGCCCCAACCCCTCAGCCCAGCCCTGGCACCCAGAGCCACATCCAGGCTCTGTTAAACAACCCCAGGGATGGGGACTCCTCCACCTCCCTGGGCAGAACATTCCAGAACTTTATTGTCAGATGATGCTCTTTTCTGACCCAGACATGGGGCAGCGCAGAGCCATTTAAACACTTTTATTCTGTTTTCAGTCTCATCTGAAGGGTGAGACAACACAGATATTACAGTTTACACCCTCACAACCAGAAGTTAACCATCTCCTAATTACAGAACATTCTAAGTGTTTCTTGGCCTATCAGCTTTTGCCACACCATGCTGTAAATGTCCAATTCCCTACAAATTCACTTCCCACACTTTATCACCTTTCTGTAAAAACTTTTCCCTGATATCCAACCTGTATTGCCTTGGTGCAGCTGGAGGCTGTGAGCTCTGGGTCTGTCAGTGCCTGCAGACAGAGCCCAGCCCAGCTGACCAAAACCACCTTCCTTTTCCTTTTCCTTTTCCTTTTCCTTTTCCTTTTCCTTTTCCTTTTCCTTTTCCTTTTCCTTTTCCTTTTCCTTTTCCTTTCCTTTCCTTTCCCTTTCCTCTCCTCCCCAGCCCTTATCTCACCATCCAGCCCTATCCCAGCTGCTCTCTCCTCTCAGAAGCCCTGCACAAATCAGAGCTGCAGCAGGGCCAAAAGGGACCTGCAGCACCTCCTTCCCTCCCTGCCCGCCCTCCCCTCCTCACCTGCTCCACCCCAGCCTGACACAAAGCCCTGACTTGAGAAAAACCAAGGGGAAAAAAAAAGAAAATCCAAGGAAAGGAATTTCTTTTTCCCCAGCAGATGAGGAGTTCTGTGTCACCATCTTCTCCACATTTCACAGCATTATTTGCAGCCTAAATCATTAACTCTGTTAATGATTCGGTTAATCATCATTAATGATTAAGTTAATTCATTAACTTCAATAGTTCCCAAATTTCAGTTGGTAGACTGCCCACCAACACCTACAGCAAGGCAGCCTGGCTTTGCCAGCAGGTTTGCCCTGTTTTTAACCCAGGAAAAGCTAAAAAAAGTGGAAAAAATCCCTTTTTTTGCTTCAAGTTCAGAGGTTCTCTGCCATCCCCTGTGCTGCTCTGGGGATGTTTTACAGATGTGTCACCGAGGGGGGTTATAAATGGGTAACATCCTTTAAATCCACAGCCTGCAAAACTGCTTTGCAGTATTTTCATCACACACCTCACCTGTTTTCTAGCCTGCAGTGCCTTTTGTACCAATTCCAGTACCTCTTGTACCAATTCCAGTACCTTTTTTACCAATTCCAGTACCTTTTGTACCAATTCCAGTACCTTTTGTACCAATTCCAGCTGCCTCTTGCAGCTCAGAAGGGAAGAGACTCCAGTGAAAAAGCACCAACAGGTCCATGGCAGCCAAATTTCTCTATTTATCAGCTGCTCCCAGATAAGAGAGGATGCAATTTTTGGTTTTAACCACGCAGCACAAGCGGGGCTGTAATCAAACACCTGATCTGGCCTTCAGCCAAGCTGGTTTTCCTGGCACACAGCCCAAGGAGGAGCTGGGATTTCACAACAAGAACCTTTTGTTTGCACAAATTCAAGCAGAGCTCGCCCTTGGCCTGCGAGGCTCCAACCAGAGATGGAATTTTGCTGTTAATTGGTTATTTATTTGATTTTGTCCTAGTCCTGTAGGACAGACACGGCTTTGCCCTGCTGCTGAAGGGGCTGAAGGCAAAGGTGCCATTTCCAGCCAGAGTGGGATCATATCCATTTCCGCCAGAGTGGGATCATATCCATTCCAGCCAGAGTGGGATCATATCCATTTCCGCCAGAGTGGGATCATATCCATTTCCAGCCAGAGTGGGATCATATCCATTTCCAAGTGAGGCATTTCCAGCCCAGCCCTTGGTGACACTCAGCAGGGACATCGATCCCTCCTGCTCTGCAGGGATTACAGGAGCTGAGGAGTGATTCAGGCTGCAATTCCATGGAAGGATCCAATCAAGCACCATGGAATCAGCAGAAAGTGTTAAAAGGTCAAAAAGGGCTCAGTGTGACACAACTCGAAAAGGAGAAGATTCCTCCTCTGCTCAGGCAACGACTTGGAAAAAAGAAGTGTAAGAGAAACAGAATGTGAAAGTGGAATGTATTTGTCATTTCCCATGAAAAACTCAAGGAACAGGCAAGTCATAGCTGGAGTAGCATTTTATATCGATATATTTTATATATATATATATATATAGTATATATAATATTATATAGTATATATTATATATATATAAAAATACACAAAGTAATAGGTGGAGTGGGATGTTTTATATATATTTAATATATATGTTTTGTTTATTTCTATGTATAAAATATAATATTATAAAATATATATAGTATATAATATATAAACTATAATATCTATTATATTATATATATTATATATATAACATCTCATATGTATATGTAATATATATATAAACCTCCACAATAGGAGTAGTAGTATTTTTATATATATATATATTATAATATAAAAATTTATTCTATTTGTAAAATATTACATATATTATATAATATATTATATATAAATATGAAATATAACATAAAATATAATATGTATAATATCTATGTATAAAACTCCACAAGTAATAGGTGGAGTAGTATTTTTTATATATATATATAATATTGCAAAGTTTATTTCATATATAAAATATAATATATATTATACAAATATATCATATATAAGATATAAAATAAATATATATAAAATATGATATATGTAATATATGTGTAAAAAACGCCACAAGTAATAGGTGGAGTAGTATATATATATATATTAATATATATTTTATTTATTCTATATATAAAATATAATATATATTATTATATAATATAGCACATATAATATATAAATATAATATATATAGAGTATGATATATATTATATATATATGTATAAAACGCCACAAGTAATAGGGGGAGTAGTATTTGCATAAATATATTTTAATATGATTTTATTTATTCTATCTATAAAATATAATATATATTATTATATATATATATAATATAAATAATATAAATATAAATATAATATAGAATATATAATATATAATATATAATATATAATTATATAATAGTATATATATATAATATATCTATATAATTATATATCTATAATTATATCATTATACATTATCATATTATATATATGTATAAAACGCCACAAGTAATAGGGGGAGTAGTATTTTTAACTATAAATAACTAAATTAATGATGGAATCAATAAATGAGGTATGTCTCTAGAGAGGAGGCCACGTGAGCCTGTGCTGGAGCACGCAGTTACCTTCTTGAAGAGGCGCCCCGAGTCCTCGCTGACCTGCACGAAGCGCGGGATGATGTTGTTGAGATAGATGTCACTGAGGGTGGTGTGGTCCCTGCTCTCCCTCTTCACCTGGTTCAGCAGCAGGTTCCAGCAGTTCACAGGGGACAGCACGTTCTGGTCCTTCCTGCAGGGACACAAAACAGAGTGGCCAGGATCCCACCAGGGCTCTGCAGCTGCGCGGATGCTGAGGGGCAGGGGAGCATCCAGAAACCCTCAGCTCCATTCCCTGCATTGCCACGAGCTCCTGTCCCCGGCAAACACACCCTGCAGTGCCAGCTGCACGATGGGCACCTGCAGGATGGGCACCTGCAGGATGGGCACCTGCAGGATGGGCACGTGCAGGATGGGCACCTGCAGGATGGGCACCTGCAGGATGGGCATTGGCAGGATGGGCATGTGCAGGATGGGCACCTGCAGGATGGGCATTGGCAGGATGGGCATTGGCAGGATGGGCATTGGCAGGATGGGCACCTGCAGGATGGGCATTGGCAGGATGGGCACCTGCAGGATGGGCACCTGCAGGATGGGCATTGGCAGGATGGGCACCTGCACGATGGGCACCTGCAGGATGGGCATTGGCAGGATGGGCACCTGCAGGATGGGCATTGGCAGGATGGGAATTTGCAGGATGGGCATTGGCAGGATGGGCACCTGCAGGATGGGCACGTGCAGGATGGGCATTGGCAGGATGGGCACCTGCAGGATGGGCACCTGCAGGATGGGCATTGGCAGGATGGGAATTTGCAGGATGGGCACCTGCAGGATGGGCACCTGCAGGATGGGCACCTGCAGGATGGGCATGGCAGGATGGGCACTTGCAGGATGGGCATGGCAGGATGGGCATGTGCAGGATGGGCACCTGCAGGATGGGCACTGGCAGGATGGGCCAAGTGCAGGATGGGCATTTGCAGGATGGGCACCTGCAGGATGGGCATTGGCAGGATGGGCATTGGCAGGATGGGCATTGGCAGGATGGGCACCTGCAGGATGGGCATTGGCAGGATGGGCATTGGCAGGATGGGCACCTGCAGGATGGGCATTGGCAGGATGGGCACCTGCAGGATGGGCATTGGCAGGATGGGCACCTGCAGGATGGGCACTTGCAGGATGGGCATCTGCAGGATGGGCATGTGCC
>NC_066339.1:3273544-3276044 GCF_022539315.1 Serinus canaria
CCAGCACTTCCCAGGCAAAACCTCTCCTTGATTGTTTCCTACCAGCAAAAGGCCGATACTCAATGGAACAGAAAAGGAAAGAGTTGATCAAAGCTCCCAAGAATCCTTTAAAACTCCACAACATTGACTTTTAAAGCACCTCTGGAGCTGCAGCTTCCCCTGGGCTGGGACATGGGCGCAGTTTTCCCAACAGGGAGCAGGAATCTACAGCTGCTCCCACCAGAACCTCCTCATCCTCACCCCAGCAGATGGCAGGGAGCAACTGGGAGTCCCATGAACCACTTGAACCCTCAAAGGGTTTTCATTTCTTGCTGTTGCTGTTTAATAACCCCTCAGTGCCCTGTTTTGTACAGATCCAGCATTTCCCAGGCAAAAACCTCTCCTTGATTGTTTCCTACCAGCAAAAGGCTGAGATTCAATGGAACAGAAAAGGAAAGAGTTGATCAAAGCTCCCAGGAATCCTTTAAAACTCCACAACATTAACTTGGAAAGCACCTCTGGAGCTGCAGCTTCCCCTGGGCTGGGACTTGGGTGCAGTTTTCCCTACAGGGAGCAGGAATTCTACAGCTGCCCCCATCAGAACCTCCTCATCCTCACCCCAGCAGATGGCAGGGAGCAAACTGGGAGTCCCATGAACCACTTGAACCCTCAAAGGGTTTTCATTTCTTGCTGTTGTTGCTGTTTAATAACCCCTCAGTGCCCTGTTTTGTACAGATCCAGCACTTCCCAGGCAAAAACCTCTCCTTGATTGTTTCCTACCAGCAAAAGGCTGAGATTCAATGGAACAGAAAAGGAAAGAGTTGATCAAAGCTCCCAGGAATCCTTTAAAACTCCACAACATTAACTTGGAAAGCACCTCTGGAGCTGCAGCTTCCCCTGGGCTGGGACTTGGGTGCAGTTTTCCCTACAAGCAGCAGGAATTCTACAGCTGCTCCCACCAGAACCTCCTCATCCTCACCCCAGATGGCAGGGAGCAAACTGGGAGTCCCATGAACCACTTGAACCCTCAAAGGGTTTTCATTTCTTGCTGTTGTTGCTGTTTAATAACCCCTCAGTGCCCTGTTTTGTACAGATCCAGCACTTCCCAGGCAAAAACCTCTCCTTGATTGTTTGCTACCAGCAAAAGGCTGAGATTCAATGGAACAGAAAAGGAAAGAGTTGATCAAAGCTCCCAAGAATCCTTTAAAACTCCACAACATTGACTTGGAAAGCACCTCTGGAGCTGCAGCTTCCCCTGGGCTGGGACATGGGCGCAGTTTTCCCAATGAGGAGCAGGAATTCTACAGCTGCTCCCACCAGAACCTCCTCATCTCACCCCAGCAGATGGCAGGGAGCAAACTGGGAGTCCCATGAACATCTCAACCCCCAAAGGAGCTGGCACAGGCTGCTCCCAGCTCCACATCAGCACAGGGGAGGGATGGGAAAGGGAAGGGAAATATCACTGTGGGCTGGGGGTGTGACACATCCTGCCAGGACAGAGTCCCCTCACCCTGCAGAGGCAAAACTGATGAGAGCAACCCAAAAACTTCTAGGATGTGAATATCAACTTCCCACAGTGCTGGTGCCTTCACACTGACAACAACTTTTTGATTCAGACCTCCCCCATGAGGATGAGGAGGAGGAGGAGGAGGAGGAGGAGGAGGATGAGGATGAGGAGGAGGATGAGGAGGATGAGGATGAGGAGGAGGAGGAGGATGAGGAGGAGGAGGAGGAGGAGGAGGAGGAGGAGGAGGAGGAGGAGGAGGAGGAGGAGGAGGAGGATGAGGATGAGGATGAGGAGGAAGAAGCCAAGATCCAGGTTTATTTCCAGCACTGTTTCTCCTGGTGTAAAGATGGAGATAGTGAGTGGGCAGAGTTTATTTAGGTCAGCCCCCACAGCCACGGGGGCTGGCTGGCAGCAGGAGGAGGAAGCTGTGCACAGATTTTTAGGGAACCACAAACCATCAAGCCCTGTGGTTTCTGGGTGTTATCTCGATCAGGTCCTGTGCAAATTCCACTTCAAAGGTTTCAGCTGGGTCTCAAAAAGATCCTAAGGGGAGATGGAGTTCAAGTATCTTAATTAAATTACTCATTCATACGAGGGACTTGCAGGCAATCCAAGACTGATCTGCTTCAAGGCAAGCAGGGCAGAGAGAGCAGTGACACTGAGTTGGGCATTGCAAGGAAATAGGAGAGAAGTCATCTTACAAAACAGACTCAAGCAAAGAAATAACCAATAATAAAATAAATAATAAATAAAATAAGCTAGAGCTACACCCACCAACCAGGAATAGGAACCTTGTGTTTCCATAAGGAGCAGAAGGTGCAGGAATGAATCAGATGAGAAATAAAATATTACTGAAGAGAAAGGTCCTGTCCAGCCTGGCCTTGGGCACTGCCAGGGATGCAGGGGCAGCCCCAGCTGCTCTGGGCACCCTGTGCCAGGGCCTGCCCACCCTCCCAGGGAGGAATTCCTTCCCAATTTCCCACCTCAATTCCCCTCTCGTTTGAACCCATCACT
>NC_066339.1:3278544-3322610 GCF_022539315.1 Serinus canaria
AGGGATGCTCTGGGAGAGGGATGCTCTGGGTCACACCTCAGGGACAAAGCTGGCACACCAGCCAGTCCCAGGGAGCAGAGCTGGGCCCCTCCTGCACATCCCAGCTCCCACATCCCATTCCCCACTAACACCCGGCCCAGCAGGAATCCCTGACACCCACGGGCACCCAGAGGCAGGGAATGGCTTCTGGGGCCAACACACACCTGGGCAGGGCTTGGCTCTGGAATTCAGAGCACTGCTGGTGCCTACAATCATTCCAACAACTCTCTTTTCCTTCCCTGTCCTTGCAATCAAATCTACAGTGGGGGAAAAATAAATAATAAAATAAATATTTTTTTAAAAAAATCAAATAAAAATAAAAATTAAAAATAAAAAAATATTAAAAATAAAAATAAAAAATTAAAAATAAAAATACAATAATAAAATGAATAAAAATAAAATAAATAAAATTTAAAATAAAATAATAAAATTAATAAAAATAAAATAAATTTTAAAAAATAAAAATAAAATAACATAAAATAAAAATAACAAAATAACTTAAAACAACATAATAATAAAATAAGATAAAAATAAAATAAAATAAAATAAAATAAAATAACCCAAAATAACCCAAAATAACATAATGAAATAAAATAAATAAAATATAAAATAAAATAAAAAAATAACACAAAATAAAATAAAATTAAAATAAAATGAATTGAAATGAAATAAATAAAATAAAATAAAATAAAATAAAATAAAATGAAATGAAATGAAATGAAATGAAATGAAATGAAATAAAATAAAATAAAATAAAATAAAATAAAATAAAATAAAATAAAATAAAATAAAATATAAAATAAAATACAATAAACCTCTCTGGGCTTTGGGATGCCCCACAGCAGCCTGCCCCTCTGCTCTGTCCTTGAAGCCTGAGCTGCTCCCAGCATGGAGGAACCCACCCAGCCCAGTTCCAGGGCTCAGCCCAAAGCCCCCTGCCCTGGAGCATTCCCTGGCAGGAACAGGGGCAGCACGTGGGCAATGCCACAGGAGCTGCAGAGCAGGAAAAGGCAAATTGCAGGGTGGCTGCTGACAGAGTTCCCTGTCAGGAGATCTGAAAAGGGGATGTGCCACGGGGAGCAGGCTGGAATGACACGGGACCTTCTGCCATAATCACCAGTTGTGGGGAGAGCAGGCTATGATGGGGTATTTCTAGGGGCAGGCAATTACAGAGCAGGCTCCTCTGCCAGCCTGCAATCCTCAGGAACAGCCAGCTGATGGCTGGCTGGGATCAAATCCCAGAGGATTCCAGATCTCCCCAGGAGATGCCAGCCAGGACAGTCCCTGGGACTGAGGCAGGGCAGCACTGGGGACAGGGGGTGACACTGGGAATCCTGGCACTCTCCTGAGGGGCACAGCCAGCACACCAGGGCTGCATGGCCAGCCTGAGCTGTGCCACTGCTGGCCAACACTGCCCACTCCCCCAGCAGCCTCAGACTGGGTTATTTTTCACTCATTCCAACTCCTGGCCAAATTAATTTGTGTGTTTATGACCCAGACCTTGCAGGGATGCCATATTCCAAGAGCAAGGCATTTTTTCTGGCAAGAGGTAAGAGAAATCAGGAGCCCAAGCAGCTGCAGCCTGCAAAATCTGCAGGATTTGGTTCTCCCTGCAAATCCTGCAGGATTCTGTTCTACTCTGGTCAAACCTTCCACGTCATAAATCCATTCTAAATCCCCAAGCAGAAGTTCTGTCCAACTTTCTCAAGCTGAATCCAGAACTGTTTCTGATGGGTTGTTTCATATCATGTAATATAAAAAAAGTCACCTCAGTTTTCACCAGAAATAACAACAAAGTCAACTGAAAACACCTATCACAGTGCAGAGAGAAATTGTAATCTAGACATCATAACAAAATCCACTGAAAACACCTATCACAGTGCAGAGAGAAATTGTAATCTAGACATCATAACAAATCAACTGAAAACACCCATCATAGTGCAGAGGGAAATTGTAATCTAGACATCATAACAAATCAACTGAAAACACCCATCATAGTGCAGAGGGAAATTGTAATCTAGACATCAAAACAACAAAATTACCTGAAAACACCCATCATAGTGCAGAGGGAATTGTAATCTAGACATCTAACAAAATCAACTGAAAACACCTATCACAGTGCAGAGAGAAATTGTAATCTAGACATCATAACAAAATCCACTGAAAACACCTATCACAGTGCAGAGAGAAATTGTAATCTAGACATCATAATAACAAAATCAACTGAAAACACCCATCATAGTGCAGAGGGAAATTGTAATCTAGACATCAGAATAACAAAATTACCTGAAAACACCTATCACAGTGCAGAGGGAAATTGTAATCTAGACATCACCTCTTTAGTGCCATCTTAAAGGCACCTGCAGGAGGTGCAGAGTTTATAGCTGTAACTCTTTCACTCTAAAGGAAAGGAAAAACCCCTCCAGGCTGTGGCAGGTGCATGGATGTGCAGAACAGCTCCTCCCCACCCAGCTCTGCTCTGAGGGCGCAGCTCTAAGTGACAGCCCAAGGGAGTGACATCAAAGCTGTGCAGACAGGAAAACTGAAATGGAGCCTCCTTCAAGGCTTCCACAGAGGGAGCTGCTGCTGGAAACGGGAAGGGGCTGTGTCCCCACATCCCTCCAAACACAGCAACAGCCCAGCACAAACACAGGGAGAGCATCTCGACCCGAATGATGCAAAGAGTGATGCTGCACTCGCCCAGATGGATCCTCTCAGACCTCACAAATGATTCAGATCCCAAGGCTGCTGCTGCTCCTTGTTTTCCCCAGCTGCTGCCCTGACAACACAACCCAACAAGGCTGAGCACTGCCCACACGGGGCTGGGCTCACGTGGCCCCTTCCTCACCCCTACAGCCCCTCCTGCAGCCCCTGCCCCTGGGAAAAGCCCCTCAGCAGAACCAGGGGGATGTGAACCCACGAATCCATCTGCACCAGAGAAGGGGGGAAGAACCAACCAGCAGCACGGCCAGAGCCAGCTGTAAAGGATGTTTCAAGCAGCAGAGTCAAGAGACTGTCAGTGAGGACATGTTCAGAGTTTAACTGAGTCCCCCCAGCTCGGTATCCAGGGATTCCCCCACCCACAGTGGCACAGCTCTCTCTGCAAGTGCTACTGGCCTCATTTCCCTGCTGTTTGAAGTGATAGTAGCAGAGCTGCAACACAACTCCCACACAGAGCGTGTGTGGGATCCCAAAAGCAGAGAACTGACGGCAGGGAACAGATTGGGAACAGCTTCCCTCCAGAAAACCAAAGGCATCGACACCGAGGGAAATCCTGTCCATCAAATCTGGCACACAGCTTTGCCCACCTCTCCCAAGAAAATGACTCCTTTTCTGCACATTCCAGTTCCCACATCCCATTCCCTATTAACAACACAACCAAGCAGGAATTACTGACATCAATGAACACAGGGCAGGGAACAGATTGGGAACAGCTTCCCTCCAGAAAACCAAAGGCATCGACACCGAGGGAAATCCTGTCCATCAAATCTGGCACACAGCTTTGCCCACCTCTCCCAAGAAAATGACTCCTTCTCTGCATATTCCAGTTCCCACATCACATTCCCTATTAACAACACAACCAAGCAGGAATTACTGACATCAATGGGCACCCAGAGGCAGGGAATGGCTTCTGTGGCCAACACAAACCTGGGGAATGTTTGGCTCTGGAATTCAGAGCGGTGCTGGTGCCTACATCCACTCTGAACTCTCTTTTCCATTCCTGTCCTTGCAATCAAATCTACAGCAAGGGAAAAAACAAAAAAAAAAAAGTAGAAACAAAAGGGAAATACTCTACTTGAATTGCTGGTCTTTGGTGCTCCTAGTTTTAGCCAGGAATCTCTCAGCCAACTTCTCCAAATTCCTGGAGTAATCCATCTCAATCTCTGCCTTCTTGCGGAAGAAATCCTGCAGGTCCTGCAGTAACTGGACCCGAAGCTCACACTGCTGGTCAAGACATTTCAGCTGCTCTACCAACTGGGCACGGATCTCTGCAACAAACAAAAGCACTGCAGATTAAACACAGCCCCATCACAGACAACACCATCCCAATTCTGCACAAAACACCATTAAAAATGTGTTCCCTCGCTGGTGTCAGCCAGGCTGCCCTGGGGTGAGAATGTGCAGGCAGAAATGACTGGGGGTGCAAGGAAATCCATCCCAAAGCCCACAGGCTGGTGCACAGCAAAGCTTTGTTGCTGCAAAGTGCATCAGTTACAAGTGTCAAGTGCATTTTTGGCACGGGGAACGAGTGGTCACTGCCTAAAAATGTACTGAATCTCAGTCTGGAAAAAGGACTGAGTGCTGCAATCCCCCACGTCAACTCAGCAAAGCACTTCAGGGAATTTCTATCAAATTCCTCTGCAAACTGCTCCTGATGCAGGAACAAGACATTGCACATTCTGGGCCACTCCCCAAAGGCACCAAATTCAGATTATTCAGTTTGTTCCTGAGTCTCCAGCTGTGCAGCTCATTAAAAACCAAGCCATGAAAGAGATGAAGAAACCCCTCTGGAGAGCCAACACCAGAGCACTTCCCATTAGGGAATCATCTCCAGGAAGGCTCCTTTTCCTTTTAAAATATCTGCAAGTAACATATTTCTATCTAAGGACCCCATAAAGCACACAGACATAGGTGTTAATATCATAATTAATTATTAATGCACATTCATAATAATCACTGCATCATTATTAGGAATGTCTCTGTGTTAACACAGTATTTTACCAACTATTTTACCAAGCATTTTCAAGCATTTAACACAGTATTTTACCAACTATCTTCAAGCATTTTGCAAACATGAAAGCTTCTCCTATGAGCCACGTGTTCTCCTTCTCCCACTAATCCTGAATTCGAGGGACAGAGTAGTGAAATGACTCACTCACAGTCAAACAGGGCAAGAAAACACAGCAGAAGTGTGTCAGTCGCAGCCTAAAAATGCAGAAATATTCAGGGATGCAGCCAGCAAAGGCTATTTGGCTTTTACACAGGCAATAAACTCAACATGAAATCAATAAAATATGCCCTTTCATCTAAAGGTCTCTGAGCAGTGAAACTGCAGAGATCTGCCACGGCCTGACTGCGAGCGCCGCTCCCTTCCAAAGCTTTTCCGAGATGTGTTGTTCCAGGCTGAACCCAGAACCAGCAATAAAATTTCAGGTTTCAATAAAATTTCAGCTTTCACAGCTTCCCTCACACCTCCACACTGCGACTGCAGGCGCCCACAGCTCCAGCACTGCAAGGGAAGGAGGGGAGGGAGCATTTCCCAAACTCAATTTTTTCAGAAATCAGAGACTTCACCGCTGATTCCTGAAATACGGAAAATCACAGAGAGCAGCTTGGCTCCTCTGTGAATTTGTCCCTTTGCCCAGGAAATAAATTAAAAAAACCCCATCTGGACCTCCATGGTTTCATTGCTGCCATGCACTCCCAGGATCAGTTGCCTCGGATCGTGCTCACATCTGCGGGAACAGTTTTAAGGAATTTGGGATCTGCCGTGAACAAAACCCCGCATCTTTATTTTAGGGACTCCAAAACCCAAACCACATGTAGGAAAACACAGCTCCCAGTCAGGCTTGCCAAAAAAGAAGAAGAAAAAAAAAATTTACAAAATAATCTGCACAAATGTGGGGTTTTCAAGCATGAAGATGACCTTGATTAGCACTGAATTTGGTCATTCCAAACTTCTCAGCCTGTGGTACCAGGGGCTTTTGCTGCAAGGAGGAAATACAGCCAGCAAGGTTGTTGGAAGGGAGGAGTCAACACTGTGATGTGGGGGCAAAACTGGTCAGGTTTATTTTTTTCCCCCCAGGAGAGAATCTTAAAAAGCAGAAAACCTGCATTTCTTCATCAGGAAACACAGCTACAGGCAAATCCATCAACCTGAGCTGCCTGTGCACTTCTTTAACCAAAACCACTCCAGCTCTGCTGCTTCCCCAGGCTCAGGTGGGAAGAGTGTGGAATCACCCCAGGAAGAGACAAACCCATGAGGAACCCGACCCTGGATGTGCAGGGGAAGCAGGAGCCAGAGCAGGTGAAATCTGCACGCTGCATTTATTCACCCCAACGCTGGAGATCCCTTTGCTTTTGAGCTGCCTGGAGATCCCTGGAGATCTCTGGAGATCCCTTTGCTTTGGAGCTGCCTGGAGATCCTGGGGATCCCTGGGGATCCCTTTGCTTTGGAGCTGCCTGGAGATCCCTGGGGATCCCTTTGCTTTGGAGCTGCCTGGAGATCCCTGGAGATCCCTTTGCTTTTGAGCTGCCTCTGTTGCTTGCCCCATCCCAGCTGGTGTTCCAGGACGGGCAGGGCCACGGGGATGCTCACACCCATCAGACCTGCCAGCACTCGTGTCAAACTGGGATGCTCACACCCATCAGACCTGCCAGCACTCGTGTCAAACTGGGATGCTCACACACATCAGACCTGCCAGCACTCGTGTCAAACTGGGATGCTCACACACATCACACCTGCCAGCCCTCATGTCCAGCTTTGCTGCTGATGCTCACCACGTGCTGCACACACTCAGCTCCAGCCCCAGCCCCAAACCCTCCCAAGGATTTGCAAGGCTCTGCTCCAGGGACAGGGTTAACCAGGGAAATGCAAACCAGACACCCCCATCCCACCTGAGGCTTTGCCATTTCGACTTTTTAAAGCCAAGGAGGTGATACCAGCACCAGAACTGGCAGGGAGATGGTGTTTCCTTGCTGCAATCATTCAGTTCTCCTGAGCCTTAACCTGGCACTCACCTGCAGGTCTAACACCCAAAAACAAACATCCTTCAACACAAGAAGCACCAGAAAGCTCTTCCTCCCTTTGGGTTTTCTCCTCCACCCTTTCCTCACCAAAAGGGATGTTCCCAACACAGAAACAACTCTGTGACCTTTCCAGAAGCTTCTGGACAAAAGACACTAATTTTACTACGTTGAGGACTCATTGAAAGAAAATACCTGAGCAGAGCTGGTGTGTTCTGCTAAGCACATTCAGAAAGAGAGTCAGGATTCAAATGCAGCAAATTTTGCCTGAGATGTTTTTATTTGTGCATTTCTGCAATTTTTCAGAAGTCAGCAACCTTCTTAGCATGGATGAGCAGCAGGCACCTTGTTAGAGGAGAGGACTGGGGTAGGGATGGGAAATTGCAGATTCGGGCAGGCCAAGGAATGGCAGGTTCAGGGAATGGCAGGTTCAGGGAATGGCAGATCAAGGAATGGCAGATCAGGGAATGGCAGATCAAGGAATGGCTGGTTCATGGATTGGCAGATCATGGAATGGCAGGTTCATGGAATGGCAGATCAAGGAATGGCAGATCAGGGAATGGCAGATCAAGGAATGGCTGGTTCATGGATTGGCAGATCATGGAATGGCAGGTTCATGGAATGGCAGGTTCACGGAATGGCAGATCATGGAATGGCAGGTTCATGGAATGGCAGATCATGGAATGGCAGGTTCATGGAATGGCAGATCAAGGAATGGCACATTCATGGAATGGCAGATTCATGGAATGGCAGATTCATGGAATGGCAGGTTGATGGAATGGCAGATCAAGGAATGGCAAATTCATGGAATGGCAGGTTCAGGGAATGGCAGGTTCACGGAATGGCAGGTTCACGGAATGGCAGATCATGGAATGGCAGATCATGGAATGGCAGATCATGGAATGGCAGGTTCATGGAATGGCAGGTTCATGGAATGGCAGGTTCATGGAATGGCAGATCATGGAATGGCAGGTTCATGGAATGGCAGGTTCATGGAATGGCAGGTTCATGGAATGGCAGATCATGGAATGGCAGGTTCATGGAATGGCAGATCAAGGAATGGCAGATCAAGGAATGACAGATCATGGAATGGCAGGTTCAGGGAATGGCAGATCAAGGAATGACAGATCAGGGAATGGCAGATCAAGGAATGACAGATCAGGGAATGGCAGATCAAGGAATGGCAGGTTCATGGAATGACCACCCACCCTCCCCGGCGCCTCAACTGATGGATTTTTATGAGGGCAACAAATTGTTCATTGCCCATGATGTTTTCAATTGGAAAACCACCTTCTGCAGCAAAACTAGATCTACAAAAGACCACTTCCAAAAAGCCAGCAGCTCTGAAAGACGAGAAGATCAGAGCACGAGTGTTTGAATTAGAAAATCACAAGGCAGCTCAAGCTCTCGAGGTGGGACACTCCACACACAGCCCCGTGGCTGAACAGCACGGAGAACCAGCAGCTTCTCCCGCAGTGTGAAAGGCGATCTCAGCACTTTTCTTTATAATAAAGGCAGTGTTTTGGAGGGGAGCAGGGACAGCTGAGCGGGCTCCCGCAGGAACAATGAGCCATTCAGCCCCGGCTTATCGAGGCCAACCTTGCTCATCTTTCAAACGCACAGCCCGCAGCCCTCTGCCACAAAATCAAATCAAGAATGCAGGAATTTCCTGAGGCTTACAGGGCCTTGCAGAGTATAAAGTGTCTGCTTGTTTTCCCACTGCTTACACAAGCAGAAGGTGTTTTCTCGGGCCTGCTCCGAGCACATCCCCCGGCGGCGGCGGCGGGGCCGTGCGCGCTCTAACCCGGGGGTCACCGAATTACACGGGCCCTCTTCATGTCTGCAGCCACAACAAACACTCCAGGCCCGAATCCACTGCTGCTGCATCTTTTAATCTGCACAGGTTATTAGGTTAACAGCCACTTGAAACACCAAAAAAGCCTTTCCCCCTCCTTTCCTTCAGAGCTTGGCAATCCCACCCACTGCGATGGCTGAGGACAAGGAACAACCTCCTGAAGACTCTGCTCAAGGGCCTGAAGGTGAATAAGCTGAATTCCAGGTGAAGATGCCAGTGGCAGAATTAGGATTAAACACCAGCTATTCTTGTTGTAAGCCTTGCCCTGTATCACTGAGTTCTGTCCATTGTATTTCAAACTCCTTTCCTTCAGAGCTTGGCAATCCCACCCACTGCGATGGCTGAGGACAAGGAACAACCTCCTGAAGACTCTGCTCAAGGGCCTGAAGGTGAATAAGCTGAATTCCAGGAGAAGATGCCAGTGGCAGAATTAGGATTAAACACCAGCTATTCTTCTTGTAAGCTTTGCCCTGTATCACTGAATTCAAACTCGCGTGGCTGACAACTCTACATAATTCAAACATCCTCAGTGGCCACAGAGAGTTTTCCATCCACCTCAAACAAACCATTTATTCATTTCCATCACCAGATCATAAAGTCACCTGGGTCACCAAGGGACAGACTGTTGTATAATCCTGGGCAGCTGCATGACTCAACTTTGAGCCTTTCCAACATCCCTCGTGGCACACAGGAGACAGGTCCAGTTTATAATGAAATCAGAGGGGAAGGAAGATCTTCTGCCTTCTCTATTTCACTGCCATTTGCCATTCCCCACCCAGAGGCTGTGCCTGCCCCATCCCTGGAAGTGTTCAAGGCCAGGCTGGATAGAGCTCGGAGCAACCCCCTGCACCGGGGAATGAGGTGAGCTTTAAGATCCCTTCCACCCCTAATCATTCCATGATCCTCAGCATCCCCAAACTCCACAAACACAGCAGAGTTCTGCAGAGCTCCTGGCAGGAATTTGTGTTTTCACCAAACAATTCCACCTGGAGCAGGGGGATATCCACAGTGCCTGGGACTGCACCTTGCTCTGCTACAGCACCCAACATCCACCTCCTGGAACAGAATTTCCCAAACTTGACTTTTTAAGGCTTGAATGTCTCTAAAGTTGGAATGTGGAACCAAATCTTCTGTACCAACTTGTTTATTCTCCCACAGGTCACAGAGTGACCTAAGAAAGGACAACCTCAGAGCCAGGAGCCCTCCTTCAGGGACTCCAACAACATTCCTGCTCTGAGCAGGATCAGGGAAGGAAGCTGAAACCCTAGGAAGGGCTCAGGTCCCTCCCTAGGAAGGGTTTCAGGGATAAGCTGGCACTGCCCTAGCTGGATGGCAGCAGGGTGAATCACAGGCTGGCAGCACAGGGCACCAGGAGGAGGCAGGGGCAGCCCCAGCTGTGCTCAGTATCTCACCCATCTCCTGCACCCCTGGTTTCCCAAGGAAGGGAAAGGTTTCCCCGCCCCATCCCGAGTGCCACGCTGCATAAAAAGATGACAAGCTTGGGAAAGGAGTGGGATGGCAGCAAAACAGAAGCACCAAGCCCCAGATGAAAGAGCAAAGCTCTCACCCACACGGATGTGCCGCAGCGGGCAGAGCCCAGCTCCAAAGCCAGCTGTGCCTGGTGGCTCTGCAGCTGTCCCCAACCCAGGGGACCTCAGCATGGCCAGGAGACAAGGGACAGCAGCAGGGGTGTGTGGCTCAGGTCACCCTGACTAAGAAGGAACCACCCCAAACTGCACACCCAGCCCAACACCAGCTGATCTTTCAGGCTCCCCGCAGCACAGGAAAGGCAAGAAAAGGCAAAATGAATTAAATCTCCACTTCAAAGCTGGAGCTGAGATTTTAGATCTTGTGCCTCGTCCTTTTTCAGTCCTCCTCTCCTGGGAGCTGCCACACAGTCTTGTGCTGAACATCAGAATGAGATGTCTGGGCATCCACTTTTGGAGACTCCACAAAGTGAAACTCAAAATTCAGCTGAGTTTAAAGCCAACACTCCATTCAGCTTCCAAAAGTTCAAACCATCCAACACAACTTGTGAGTAAAAGCAAGAACTGTTTAAATATACAAGTAACTTTGGGAGAATGCACTGAATCACATATTTTGACATGTTCTTACCACATTACTAAATTATTCACATTTCTCCTGCCATCACACATGAGAGGCTGGACTCCAAGAGTGAAGGACTTGGTACTTCTGACTATTTTTATTGGTACATGATTACAAACAGGGCTGTGACTAATGACAGGCCCAGCCCAGCCACCCCAACGTGGCTGGGAGGTTTAATGACTTTGAAAAGCCTTTATATATTAACAGCCAGAATTCCAGGGAACAAGCTGTGTCACCAGCCAAAAGCTGTTGATCATCACAGCCTTAAAAAAAAAAAAATCTCCCTGGTAATCTAAAAGCTTGGCTTTGAAGTGAAAATGATATAAGAGGAGGAAATCCAGCCTTTTGTTTGAGAGCAGAGCCAGGAGGGAGATTCAGGTTCACAACCACTGTAAGCCCTGGAAAAGGTAAATATTCCTTTTACAGCCAGATACTCCATTTGAGAAATGGGTAACACAAACTGACAAGAATCCCTTTGTAGTTATAAATATATAAACAGAGCTGGAGGTGTTGGGAGCTGAAATTCTTTGCAGCAGAGATTGATGAAATTGTTTTGAGGTGCAAGACGAGCGCCGGGAGATTTGCATTAATGAAGTGAAAGGAGAGGACGCCAGACGTGCTTAAAAGCAAAAATTAAGGCTGGTCTCGGTCTCAGGGAAGAACTGAGGACATTCAGCTTTTATTTCCTCACCTACACCCTAATGTATGTGCATCCCTAATTACCTGGGGCTCCCTCCCAGCTTCTCCAGTGCCACTGGCAGGAGCGTGGCAGCCGCTGCCTCTGCCCTGGGTGATGCCTCCACCTGGAAAATTCACAACTTTAAAGAATCCCACTTTAAAAAAATCCCACAGCCAGCCTGGACATTGGTTTTCCATCTCCACACCAAAAAAAAACCCCAAACACAGCACTCATTTGGTATTCCCAGACTGCAAACTGATGTGAGGCTTCAGACCTGCAAAGCTTTTAAAAGATGCTCAAAATTCTGCAATTAACCACGCTGACAAAGCTGCCAAGGCATTTAATCCATCCAGTACTCAAATTAAATATTTTTTTTCTGTCTAATGAAGGTCCCCTTTGCTATCATCAAAACACAGCCCATGCTGTTGACTTTGGGGGAGGATGTTTCAAACCAGGACTGAGATTAAATTCCCCTGGGCAGGGATTCATGGCCCTAATTCCAACAGCAGAACGTGAGCAACTCCTCCAAACAAGCCTGATAAGGGGAATGTGTTTGAGTACATGAGGTAATAACAGTCTATTTTTAGGTTTTACAACTGTTTATTCAAAAGAAATAAAAGTTTATCAATACATTTCAAACAGCCACGTGCAAACAGCAGGAGCATTGCAGCTCCTCCTCTCCAGGAAGTTTCACAGCTATTTTAGGATTGTCTGTGCTCAGTTAAAGGTTTTCCCCCAACTGACACCAAGCCAAAATTAAAAAAACCTCAGGCAAAGCTTTGCTTATGCTTTCCCAATTTTTGAATGCTGGAAAAAACACCATGGGCAAGTAGTAAAACTTCATTTTATCACTGTTTTGCAGCATGGAATTACAGAATAAACAATTTAAAAGTCATTTTGACACACAGACTATTACTGCAATCAAAGACAACACACAGACACATATCCCCCAGTTCTTATTTGCAATATTCAGAGAATAATTTGAACTAAAAAAACTCTTTGTAACTCTTTGCTCCTGTAATGAGCACCCTGAGTGTTGTGTGGCCCTGGGAGGCAGGAATTGCTTTGGGCCCACTAAACAACCTGGAATAACATTTTCTCCAAACAACTTCTTCATAGTTATTTCAATGGTTTCCACTCCTGCAGGGTGACAATGCCAACACTGCAGATATGGCCAAAAATTTGGTGAATATTTTTAATATAAATGTTTTTTTCTTGCTTTAGTTCCCTTTCTGCTTCTGGCCAGGGCAAACCAAGTCTCCCTGAAGCATCAAACTCAAGTGGTATTTTCCATCACACTCTCCTACTGCTCAGAAAGAAAAGATTCTTCCCTCAAACCTGTGTTAATCACAAAAAAAAAAAATAAAAAGAATAAAAGGTGTTATGAGTGCAAGGAGCTGGAGATTTGCTCCCAGTTATTCACAACAGCAGGGAGCAAACACAGCAAGGAGTGAAGCTAAGCATGTGCTGGACACATTTCCAACCAAATTCCTCCTGATTTCACACAAAACCAAGGCTGGTCATGACTAAAATGTAAAAATGTGAAATGTTTCTGGATCCTGTCTGGCAGGGAGGGCAGCAGTGGGGATTTCCAGTGGGTGTTGCACAAGGGTCACACTCCAAAGAAGGGAAGTTTAACTAATCCTGCTCCTCCACCAGCCCCAGCACTTCCAACCCCGCTGACACCACTCAAACACCACCAAAAAAAAAACCAAAAAAAAAAGTTATGAATGAATAATGAAAAGTTCTCCAGTCTGGGGAAGGTTCCTGAGCCCTGATCAATCCCATGGAGCATCAGAGTGCAAGAATGAATCCAAGTGCCCCGAAAGTGTGGGAAATGCACAGAAACACCCTGCAGGAACCACGGGAATAATTCATTTGCAAGCCATGAGCTGCCTGGGCGTGGGGAGGGAGGCAGCCAGGGCTCTTCCCTCTCCACAGGAGCAGATTTGAATGAGGAATGTGGTGCTGCCCTGCTCACAAAGCACCTCAGGTTCCTGGGCACAGGGACAGGCTGCACCCGCTCTCAACAGAAAAATCTGTTTGTTCTACAAGAAACCCAGCAGGAAGAGGCAGCAGAACAGGTCCAGGAGACAAAAGCTGAGTGGAGATGCTGCTGACCCTGAGCAGCTCCAGCTCCTCTGCTGGAAATATCCCAGGAGACAAAAGCTGAGTGGAGATGCTGCTGACCCTGTGCCGCTCCAGCTCCTCTGCTGGGAACACCCCAGGAGACAAAAGCTGAGTGGAGATGCTGCTGTCCCTGAGCAGCTCCAGCTCCTCTGCTGGGACCAGCCCAGGAGACAAAAGCTGAGTGGAGATGCTGCTGACCCTGTGCAGCTCCAGCTCCTCTGCTGGGACCATCCCAGGAGACAAAAGCTGTGGAGATGCTGCTGTCCCTGAGCAGCTCCAGCTCCTCTGCTGGGACCAGCCCAGGAGACAAAAGCTGAGTGGAGATGCTGCTGTCCCTGTGCAGCTACAGCTGCCCTGCTGGGACCATCCCATGGGAGCTGCTGGATGCACCTGCAGCAGGCTCAGGGGGTTGGGATGGCAGCAGGACAAGGTCCTTCCCCATGGGATGCTCCACCTGGCTGGTGCTGAGCAGCCCAGCAGCCCCTGGACCATTTTAAAATCCAGTTATTATTGTGAAGAGGGGATGATAACCTTGGCGTAGTGCCACCATTCCAGAGGCATCCTGCAGGGTCTGGGGGTCTGGATGGCAGCAGGACAAGGTTCTTCCCCCACAGGGTGCTCAGGCACTTCCCTCTCCCCAAAACACAGCCCTGCAGCCAGCCAGGGCTGCCAAAGCTCTTTGCAAAACAGCCCAGAAATATTGGATTGTTGTTTTTTTTCACCCCAAATCTCTGCTGCAGAAAGGTGGATTTTAGGGTTAAGAGAAAGAAAAAACCCAATTCTTTCTTATTTTAAAACCAATTTTGGCTCATTTCTCCCAACTCCTGCTTCTGGCAGCTTCTGCTGTGCTTTCCTGGCTTCTTTTAAAGAGAGTTTCTGCCTGCAGCCCTTCACCTCCCTGTCCTTCCCTCTGCTCCACAGTGTAGCAGCTGTTTAGTAGCCACAACTCCATCCTAAAACTTTACAAATGTCTTCCTCCTAAGTGTTAAGATTTCCTCTGCTGCTGCTGATTAAAACAGAAGTTAAACAAGGGCTCCTTTCACCCTGCAAAATTTCTCCTCCAAGTGTTTCAGCTGCGCTGTGTCAAATATTGTGAGAGGTTTATTTTAAAGCCCTAAACTGAAGTGAATTATTCATCAGAAAGGTGTGATGTGCTCATTATTCCTGGCATTTCCCATCTGCTCCCAGCTCACGGTGGAATCCCAGTTTCAGCTCCCTGCTGAAATCCCAGTTTCACATCCCCAGAGTGCCACATTCCAGGGCTGCACCCTCAGACACAGCCAGAGGTGAGAGCACAGCACCCACTCCCACACCCAGATTAAATCCTCCACTGTCCTGATTATTCCTTCAGGGAAACAGTCCAGGGATGCATCAAATCCCCCCCCCCCAGACCCAATTCCCAGCTGCCTCTGCAAAAACTTCATTAATTTGAAATTCTGATTTTTAATTTATCTGTCAAGGGTGCTCAAAGTTTGGAAGTGCTAAAGAATTTGGGATGCAAGAACCCAGAAACAGCATTAATATGAAAAAAAATCACTTTTTCTTCCCAATTCACAAGACCTGAAGAGTTTCTCTCTTACAATTATTTCATGCAAAGTAACATCACGTAAATTTGTCAAATGAATAAAATTGCCAGAACAGAACTGGCAATTTACAACTTATATGCCTTAATCTCTTCAATTAAAGGAAAATCCTTTGGTGAATAATGTCAGATATTTAGAGATACAAACAGAATGATTAATGTTGGTGTCTAATTGAATTTCACCTGAGGATTTCTCTGCCTCCCTCTCCCCTCTGGTACCTAACACGTTAACATGAATAAATGATTGAGAAAGAAATGAAGAGAGGAACAAAAGGGGACATGTAAACACTCCTCAAGCACAGCACAGCAAACTCAATTTCAAAATCACTTCCAGCAGGCTGCCAAATTCCAGGGCTGTCTCAGGCAGTGAGGGGAAAGTCAGACACACGTGGGGTTGGTTTTTAATCCCATGGACAATTTCCATCCTTGCTTTGTGCTGAAAAGAACCAACACCGACTTACCTGGTGTTGAAAAATAAAATTATCAATTGAAAAATAAATTTACCAGTTTATTCTTTAGGAATATTTCCTAAAGATGAAGCAATAAAGAAAAAAAAAAAGAGAAGAGGATGAGGCTCCATTTTAAAATCCAGTTATTATAGAAGAGTGAATGATAACCTTGGGGTAGTGCCACCATTCCAGAGGTGTCCTGCAAGGGAATCCTGGGATTGAAGCCCCTTCCCTGGTGCCACCAGGGTCCCTTCCAGGACCTGGTCAGTCCTGAGCAGCCCAGCAGCCCCTGGACCATTTTAAAATCCAGTTATTATAGAAAAGTGAATGATAACCTTGGGGTAGTGCCACCATTCCCTGGGTCCTGTTCAGGTGAACCCACCTGGTCTGTCCTGAGCAGCCCCATGACCATTTGAAAATCCAGTGATTATCTAAGAGGGGGAAATAACCCTGGGTTAGTCCCACCATTCCAGAGGCATCCTGCCATGGAATCCTGGGAATGAAGCCCCTGCCCTGGTGCCACCAGGGTCCCTTCCAGGACCTGGCTGGTCCTGAGCAGCCCAGCAGCCCCTGGACTATTTTAAAATCCAGTGATTTTGTAAGAGGGGAAGACAACCTTGGGTTATGGTGCCACCATTCCAGAGGCTCCTGCAATGAAATCCTGGGGTTGATCCCTTTCCCTGGTGCCACCTGGGTCCCTGTTCAGGTGAACCCACCTGGTCTGTCCCGAGCAGCCCAGCCTGGGGCAGCCCAGCTTAGTGCCACCATTCCAGAAGCTCCTGCAATGACATCCTGGGGTTGATCCCCTTCCCTGGTGCCACCTGGGTCCCTGTTCAGGTGAACCCACTTGGTCTGTCCCGAGCAGCCCCTGGACCATTTTAAAATCCAGTTATTATGTAAGAGGGAACAACAACCTTGGGTTAATCCCCCTATTCCAAGGCATCCTGCAATGAATCCTGGGGTTGATCCCCTTCCCTGAGTCCCCTTCAGGTGAACCCACCTGGTCTGTCCCGAGCAGCCCAGCCTGGGACAGCCCAGCTTAGTGCCACCATTCCAGAAGCTCCTGCAATGACATCCCGGGGTTGATCCCCTTCCCTGGTGCCACCAGGACATCCCTGGGTCCCTTTCAGGTGAACCCACCTGGTCTGTCCCGAGCAGCCCAGCCTGGGGCAGGCCAGCAGCCCCTGGCCCTGGACAGCTGAACCATGAAGGATCTCCTGGGGCTCCTCCTTGCCTTCCTTCCCTCTGGAGCAGCAGGAAGAGCTCTCAGCCCATGGAGGAAGAGGACAGACTGTCCCCAGGAGTCAACAGGGTGAGTCAAATATCCAGAGCCTCCCTGCCTGGCCCTGTGTGTGTTTCTGGGAGGATTTCAGGGCTGTTAATTAACCCTGAGCATTCCAGGGGAGGTGAATAATGAGCATCATTACAGACACTTCCCAGCTGACTTGAACAACATCAAAAAGGGCCAGGCTGTTGGCCCAGGGTACCAGAGGACAGTGATGACAGAGCTGGTTTCCTCCAGAGCAGCCTCTCATTTTCCCCACCAACACCTGCCATTAAAACACCCCATAAAATCAAAGCCATGCCTCCTTCAGCTGGCAGCAGAGTCCCTGATAAATCAGCCTTAACTGTTTGCATAAGAAATCAAATTGGAGCATTGTTTTAATTCAGATGGAACACACCTAAAAGCCAGACAGGAGCCTAATTGAAAACCACAAAACTCATTTATGTTAAAAAAAAAAATTAAAAAAAGCTGCTCCAGTCTCCCTGATGCTCTCTGACTGAGTCTGTTCACATTCAAAAGGAGTTTGCAGCAGGAATGAAAAGGAGTTTGCAGCTCAATGAGAGCAAAGCTGTCCCAAGCAGGATTTTCCTATCCCATCCACAGCACTAATTCCTTCAGGTGTAAATATTCAGCTGGGGAAGTGCAGCACTGCTGTCTCAAAAGGAACTCACATTTTACTCCCCAGCACCTCTTGAAAAGGAAGAAATGAGTATTTGACAGAGCCTGCAGAGCTCGAATTATGTGAATCATCATTTTTCTATCAGTTCATTGTCAGCTCTAGCAACACCCATTAATCAGCACAGCCTAGACCAGAGCAAGAACAAGGAGATGCTTATTTTCCATAAGCCTTTGTCAGAGAACTGACATTAAAATTCAGGTAGGTCCTCCTTTTTACACACACACACGTGTGCTTTATCATTTAGAAACCTTTTCTGCTGCTCCAGCATTTACAATAAATGACTCAAGGTTCAATAAAGGATTTTACTACCTGCACTCTTTGGAAGGTACACAGGGTTCTGCCCAGTCTTTGTACAGCAGTAATTTCTACAATAAATTTAAAGTCTAAATCTGATTGGTTTTTTTATTTTCCTCTCTGATCCCATCCTTGTTCCCCTGGGGAAAAATCACCTAGTTTCCAAAAAAAGCTTTTTCCAAAGTAACTCAGGTGCAGCCCACCACACCAACTGCAGATATGCACTAGGTGTGAAAGGGAACAAAAATCCCCATATTTTACAAATATTTGTATAAATAGAAGAGTAATCTGAAGCTAGAGTAGGAGACAGATCCAGGCATTAATCTGGATTTTCCCAGCATCAGCTGATAACAGAATTAACACAGTGTTCCCTGAAATGAAGCACCATGTCCTGCATTTCCAAGCACTGAGCCTGGCAGGAGAGGAGCTGGTCTGGGTCTCCTCTGCACACTCCAACCTTGGCCTGAGCCCTGATTTAACTCCATTTTTCATTGCTTGGTGCCACTCCACCAGCACAGTTCAGTCCCTAGAAAACACCACTAAAAACAAAAATAAAAAATCCAAAATTCACAGAGCTCAGACTGGTTTGGGTTGGGAGGGACCCTAAAGCCCATCTTGTTCATGGGCAGGGGTTTAAATTGACATTTCAGGTTTCAAGTGGGATTTCTCACAGCCTCTGGGACAGGAGGAAATGGAAGCAGAGGAAGCCAGAGAGTGCAGAGGGTGTGACTTATTTACCCTGAGCATGTGAAGCCCCAGCCATGTGGCACAGGAGCCCCTGAGCCAGCTGGGGACAAACCCAGCCAAAATCAACATCCAACAGCAGCACAGGCTCCTCTGCAGGCACCGGGAATGTTTGTGCTGCTTCAGTGAGCAGGGACTGAAAACAACACACCCAAAAGAGCCAAGCAGCCCCAGAGGCCAGCAGGAGAGAGCAGAATGCACCAGGAGGCTCCAGGGATGGATCCCTGATCAGCCTGGAGTGCAAAGTCAGGCTCAGCTTAGCGAGCGAAGCTTCTCCATCCTCCTTGAGGAAAAAATACTGAGGTAAAAAAATTAAACTTCCTTCAGAGATCCAACCAACCCTGGAATATCTGTGTTTCTCAATCTTATTAATACATCAAAAATAAAAGAGCATTTTTAGGGGTGTTGGAAATATCTGCTTAGCAATACCCTGTGTTGAGAAGATCTACACAAATATTATCTTAACAATACTGAGCACACAAATAAATGGGGTAGTAAAACCTCCATTGATAAAGTTACACGTGTAACTTTCAATAAAACTTGCTTAAATTTGATTTATATGCTGACAACATCTCAGATCACTTAGGAAATCCAGTTATTGGCGTGGCTGAATTATGAATTATCAATAGAGGACATTTCATTAGCTCTCAGTGCTCGTTAGGTGTATAAATCACTGATGCCATTAAGCTGTGAGTGACATTTGTAAATTCTCATGGTGGGGGACCTTTCCTGCGGGAGACATTCCTGGGAGGAGCCAGGACAGATGGATTTGTTATCACCACTTAAAATCCAACACTTTCACAGGAACATCAGAATAACTTACCGAGGGAAATGAGCAGTGAAAGCTTCAGCTGCTCTGGTCCTATTTTTGTTTCTGAAAAGCCTGAATGGTTAATTTCCCATTAACACCAGAGAGATCTGGTTTTTCACTCCTATAAAGCCATCAACTCTCCAAACACAGAGAGCAACCTTATCAAAGCAAGCCACTGCACCTTCCAGTCTGACTCACACTGAGACCATCTGGACAAAACATTCAGACAAGAGCTTGGAAAAAAAAAAGAATAAAAAAAAAAATCCAACATCTTGAAACAAATTGCCAGACAGGATTACACAAAATGATCTGTAGAACGTGTCAGAGACAGCCAGGAAAATCTTTAAAAGCAGACAGAGGGGAGGAAACCTGGATCCTTCTGGGATCCACTTATGGCTTATCTTTTCAGCTTCCAGCTTTTCCAGCTATCAAATCCCACATTCCCTGGGGGTCCCAGGCACCCCGAGTCCTGCAGTGTCCCCAGAGGTACCAAAGGAGCTCTGAGAGCTGCTCCTGTCCCCTCAGCCACTCCTGCATCTCCTCCAGCTGCTTCTCCCAGTCACACCAGCCATCCCCCAGCACTGACACCCTCCCACCAACCAGAAAAACACCCAAATCTGCCTCTTCTTGCTCATTTCTACCTCAGTTTGCCCTGGCAGCAATCAGCAGTGGCTCCAGCTAGGAAATAACCCCCACAATCTTGGATTTGATGATGCAGGGTAGTTTTTATCCTTTATCTGCCAGAGCAGACGTGCTGATCCAGCCAAGGCACAGCATCCAGCTCACTGCACATTTGCCTTTCCCATTAAGAAGCCCAGAGGTCATTATTTGCCAAAGGACACACAGATAAAGCAGACAAACTTTCCACTACTCCCCGACAGCCTAATTACTACCCAGAATCTGGAGCAAGCCATGACAACTCTGCATTCGTTTCCACATTTCATTTTTATAACACTCCAACATCTGCAGAGGATGCTGTAATTAAAAAGGAATAAAATGATGGTTAAAAAAAAAACCCAAAAAAAAAACACCAACGAAGCCTGGACACAGTCATCTGCTCAAAGAACATGGATTACACAGCAAGTGCAGATGCTCTGCAGCAAGGCAGAGGTGGTGTGCAAGCTTTGAACTCCTGAGTTACACACTCTGCAGTTGGTGTGCAAGCTTTGAACTCCTGAGTTACACACTCTGCAGTTGGTGTGCAAGCTTTGAACTCCTGAGTTACACACTCTGCAGTTGGTGTGCAAGCTTTGAACTCCTGAGTTACACACTCTGCAGTTGGTGTGCAAGCTTTAAAGTCCTGAATTAAACACACTGGAGCAGGACAGTGTGCAAGCTTTGAAATTCTGAATTACGCCCTGTGCAGCAAGACAGAGCTGGTGTGCAAGCTTTAAAATCCTGAATGACACACTCTGCAGTTGGTGTGCAAGTTTTAAAGTGCAGAATCACACACTGGAGCAGGACAGTGTGCAAGGTTTGAAATCCTGAACGACACTCTGCAGCAGGAAAGAGTTGGCGTGCAAGCTTTAAAATCCTGAATTACACATTGGAGCAGGACAGTGTGCAAACTTTGAAAATCCGAATTACAACTCTGCAGCAAGACAGAGTTGGTGTGCAAGCTTTGAAATCCTGAATGACACACTGCAGTTGGTGTGCAAGCTTTGAACTCCTGAATTACACCCTCTGCAGTTGGTGTGCAAGCTTTAAAGTGCTGAGTTACACACTCTGCAGTTGGTGTGCAAGCTTTAAAGTGCTGAATTAAACCCACTGGAGCAGGACAGTGTGCAAACTTTGAAAATCTGAATTACACACGCTACAGCAGGACAGAGTTGGTGGGCAAGCTTTGAACTCCTGAATTACACACTGGAGCAGGACAGTGTGCAAACTTTGAAAATCTGAATTACACCCTGTGCAGCAAGACAGAGTTGGTGTGCAAGCTTTAAAATCCTGAATGACACACTCAGCAGTTGGTGTGCAAGCTATAAAATCCTGAATGACACACTCAGCAGTTGGTGTGCAAGCTTTAAAGTCCTGAATCACACACTGGAGCAGGACAGTGTGCAAGGTTTAAAATCTGAATGACACACGCTCGCACGAGTGGTGGGCAAGCTTTGAAATCCTGAATTACACACTGAGCAGTGGTGTGCAAGCTTTGAAACTCTGAATTACACACTGCTGCAGGTTGGTGTGCAAGCTTTGAAATCCTGAGTGACACACTCTGCAGTTGGTGTGCAAGCTTTGAACTCCTGAGTGACACACTCAGCAGTTGGTGTGCAAGCTTTGAACTCCTGAGTTACACACTCTGCAGTTGGTGTGCAAGCTTTGAAACTCCTGAGTAACACTCTGCAGATGGTGTGCAAGGTTTAAAGTCCTGAATGACAAACTCTGCAGTTGGTGTGCAAGCTTTGAACTCCTGAGTTACACACTCTGCAGTTGGTGTGCAAGCTTTGAACTCCTGAGTTACACACTCTGCAGTTGGTGTGCAAGCTTTGAACTCCTGAGTTACACACTCTGCAGTTGGTGTGCAAGCTTTGAACTCCTGAGTTACACACTCTGCAGTTGGTGTGCAAGCTTTGAACTCCTGAGTTACACACTCTGCAGTTGGTGTGCAAGCTTTGAACTCCTGAAGGACACACTCTGCAGTTGGTGTGCAAGCTTTGAACTCCTGAGTTACACACTCTGCAGTTGGTGTGCAAGCTTTGAACTCCTGAGTTACACACTCTGCAGCTGGTGTGCAGCTTTGAACTCCTGAGTTACACACTCTGCAGTTGGTGTGCAAGCTTTGAACTCCTGAGTTACACACTCTGCAGTTGGTGTGCAAGCTTTGAACTCCTGAGTTACACACTCTGCAGTTGGTGTGCAAGCTTTGAACTCCTGAGTTACACACTCTGCAGTTGGTGTGCAAGCTTTGAACTCCTGAGTTACACACTCTGCAGTTGGTGTGCAAGCTTTGAACTCCTGAGTTACACACTCTGCAGTTGGTGTGCAAGCTTTGAACTCCTGAGTTACACACTCTGCAGTTGGTGTGCAAGCTTTGAACTCCTGAGTTACACACTCTGCAGTTGGTGTGCAAGCTTTGAACTCCTGAAGGACACACTCTGCAGTTGGTGTGCAAGCTTTGAACTCCTGAGTTACACACTCTGCAGTTGGTGTGCAAGCTTTGAACTCCTGAGTTACACACTCTGCAGTTGGTGTGCAAGCTTTGAACTCCTGAGTTACACACTCTGCAGTTGGTGTGCAAGCTTTGAACTCCTGAAGGACACACTCTGCAGCAGCCAGGGGACTGAAATGAATCTGAAGGAAAGCCCTTGCATTTCAGAGCACGCTGCTGATGTTACACTTGGCACAGCCTGGCTGGAAGCGTGCTCTGTGCTGGACTGGGAATTCACGAGATAAGCACAAGGCATCCATCCTTGCAGCATTCCTGCATCCAAGGAACCCAGGCTGCAAGGCAGAGGGGTAAAACCTCCCCAGAACAGGATCTCCAGCTTTTAATCTCCTGAAGAAACAACTGCATGGGAAGGAAGTCAAGCCAATCCATCTGAAGACAGCCTGATCCTCCCCAGTTCCCCACCTCAGCCCAACTCCAAAATCTGCATTTTTAGGCACGGTGACACTGAGCAGCCTTGCAGATGATGGACAGAAGGACTGGGCTCACACAAACAGCTCCACACTTGCAGTTTGCATCAGCCACAGCACTCAGCAATGCAAATTATCTTCCTCAAACTGTGCAGAGGAAGGACTGGAGGTGCCTGGTGACAGCAGCTGCTTCCCCTGTGGCAGCCGCTGGAAGCAGAAGCATGTGGCAGCTTCCTTGCTGAAAGCTCTGCCCTTAAAAATAAAGCTGGAAGAGAAACTGCTTCTCCCACCTGTCCTTTGTAGAGAGGATTTCAGATACCATGCTCCAAGAGGAGGGCTCCAACCCACACTGCCCGATGGACACTGTGCCCAGGCCACCAGACACATCAGAGTGTGGCACTCTCTGCGTTAGGTGTGCCTGCATCTCCTCCTGTCCCAGCGGCTTTGAGAAACCCCAGTTTAAACCTGAAATGTCAATTAAAACCCCTGCCCATGAACAAGATGGGCTTTAAGGTCCCTCCCAACCCAAACCAGTCTGGGCTTCTGTTATGAATTTTGGATTTTTATTTATTTTTTAGCGGTGTTTTCTAGGGACTGAACTGTGCTGGTGGAGTGGCACCAAGCAATGAAAAATGGAGTTAAATCAGGGCTGCAGCATCCCCAACCACCTCGATTTCCATTTAATATCAGCTTGTCCTTTCCTTGATTTCACAACACACTCAAAATAGAACAAACAGAAAATTCTTTCCCCGGGAAGTTTCAGTTCCCTCTTCTCCAAACTGCGTCAGCGACAGACGAGGCCGTGTGGCACGCTGGGGTCTCCTCTCAGGAGCCATTTCCCTCCAGAACCTCAGGAAAGAAAAGCAGGGAGAGGTCTCCAACGAGAGGAGAAGGTCCTGAAGGGGCCAGAACGAAAAACATCAGAGCACACAATGGCCCCGACGTGCTGCAGCTTTTCATTCCGGCCATTGTCCGCCAAGAATAGCCCGCAGCCCCACGGCCACATTGTGTGCTCCTGTCCACCTCCCTGCCAGAGCTATTTAAAGCCCCAAACAGCTTCTCCTCAGATGTCAGCTCGGGCTGGGAAGTAAGAGCCAAGGCAGCCTGGAGATTGTGGATTTGGAAGCGCTGCCCGCTGGGCGCGGGGTGGAGTTTGGGCTTAAAAACAGCAGGAGAGGGAAAGGTGCTGGGAGAAAACAGCAGGGCAGGTGTGGAGAGCTGCAGAGGACAAGAGCACATCCATCACTCAGCTCCTCACAGCATCACAGAGCTCCTCACAGGATCACAGAGCTCCTCACGGGATCACAGAGCTCCTCCTGGGATCACTCAGCTCCTCACAGGATCACAGAGCTCCTCACGGGATCACAGAGCTCCTCACGGGATCACTCAGCTCCTCATGGGATCACAGAGCTCCTCATGGGATCACAGAGCTCCTCCCAGGTCCTTCCAGGATCACACAGCTCCTCACAAGATCACTCAGCTCCTGACAGGATCACAGAGCTCCTCACGGCATCACAGAGCTCCTCAGGGGATCACACTGCTCCTCACGGGATCACACAGCTCCTCCCAGCTCCTCCCAGGATCACTCAGCTTCTCATGGGATCACTCAGCTCCTCACAGGATCACAGAGCTCCTCCTGGGATCACACAGGATCACAGATCTCCTCACAGGATCACTCAGCTCCTCACAGGATCACTCAGCTCCTCCCAGGATCACACAGCTCCTCCCGGGATCACTCAGCTCCTCCCGGGATCACTCAGCTCCTCCCAGGATCACAGATCTCCTCACAGGATCACTCAGCTCCTCCCAGGATCACAGATCTCCTCCCAGGATCACACAGCCCCTCCCAGGATCACAGATCTCCTCCCGGGATCACTCAGCTCCTCACAGGATCACTCAGCTCCTCCTGGTATCACACAGCTCCTCCCAGGATCACAGATCTCCTCACAGGATCACAGAGCTCTTCCTGGGATCACTCAGCTCCTCACAGGATCACAGATCTCCTCCCAGGATCACTCAGCTCCTCCCAGGATCCCTCAGCTTTCAGCTTGGAAAAGCCCTCCAGGATCAGAGCGCAGGCTGGGACCCATCCCCACCGTGTCACCCAGACCATGAAGTGCCACCTTCCCAACAGGTGTTCCCTGCAGGACACCTCCACTTCCAGCCTGGGAAAGGTTTTAAAGACAGCCCCGATGGATAAAGGCACAGAGATTCACAGGCCAGAGATGCACAGTGAAGTTTCCTCTCACAAGAAATACATCCCAGGTGTGCCTGCACTGAGCCACAACCCAGTGATTTGCCACGGAATTACCTGAATTTTCCATTGAATTACCTGGCCAGGGTTGTACAGAGCTCATTCAGGTGCTCCTCTGGCACTCTGCTGGGGTTTGAAATAATGAGGGGTCAGTTTTCCACTGAACTTCCTGAATTACCTGGAATTATTAAAATCCCACTGATCCAGCATCATTCCTACACTGATACAGACAACAGGTACTGCACGAATCACAGATCCACACAGGAAATTTCACAGGGGCTGGAATCAGCAGCCACTCTGCTTTCCAAGAACAAAACAACACCAGCTAACCCCTGGGACTTGCAAGAAAACCCAAAAATACCAAAACCCAGGCACATGCTGGGAATAAATGCCAATAAATGGGATGCTGCTCGTGTCAGCACGGCTCCTGAATTTGTGAATGAGACCCCAGTGACAAAAACAAAGCCATGGGCTCAGGCTCTGCCTATAAACATGAATTGTTGTGATTTGTAATTGTCACACAAATATCTGCCTTTAAAAAAAACCCAATTTACTCAAGGCCCACCATCAGCACCTTGGTGTTCTTAAACATCTGCAAATCCAAGGCAGGATTTCTCATCCTGTCTGCAGCTGTGCAGAGCCCAAAGCTCCTCTCCAGCTCCAGTTTGGGTCCAAAAGGAGCAGAAAAGTGATTCATCCTCCCACTCTGCATCCAGGCTCCCGTTTTTCTGCCAGAGCCCACCACCTTTGGCAGCCTGGAGCACTCCAGCACCGAGGCAGGAGTCACTCCCAGCAGTGGGAACATTTGGTGACATTTCCACTGCTACAAAACAGGGAATGGATTTGAATCAGGACCTATAAAAGATGGAGGTTGAGTCATCCAACTTCTCGGGCACCAAACTGGGTTTTGCTTCTTCCCCCTTGTGCTGTATGGGAACAGAGCATTAAAGAAAATGTAATCAAGGAACCTCTCAGCCAGCAAAGGGAAAAGCCAGCCTCAAAAATGAACTCACTGATCAATTCTCTTCTGCTTGCAGCATTGACTGGACTTCTGACTCCATCTACAACAGCCCTGCCAACAGCAGAAAACTGAAAATAACCTCTAGCCAAATCAAAATGACAGCAATTAAGCCATTAACAAGCAGCTGGGGGAGTTCAAGCCATCAGCCTGGAGTATTAAATGGCATTTTAAGCCTTTCTAGGGAAGAACCACTGCTTGCTGTTACAACTCTCCAAAGGCTTGAATGGATGGTGGCACATTCAAAAAAGCTGCATCTGGCTGAGCAAGAGAACTAAAATTAACCCAAAAATAAAACCCCCACACCAGCAAGTTAATAGTAGGTGTAGAAAAACTATTAAGCCAGGCAGCATGCAGTATTAGTTTATTCAGAGTAAGCACATTATTAACCAATTTGCCATCAGTAATAGAAGCCATCCCCAGTGTCAGCACTGGCACAGAATTCCCAGGGTGCAGAAAACGCTGGGATGAGCAGCCTGAGCTCAACACAGAAAATGAAACCACCACGGAACCAGGCACTCGCTCCATTTCAAGGCCAGCCTAATAACTGCCAGGGCAAAGCTGATTTCTCTCTGCTCCTGACACACTTTTCCCCTTCCTCCAAGATTGCTGTGCAGCGTTTTCCTTGTGTGGGATGGCAGCAAAAGCCAGGTGAGCACCTTCAGGTGAGCACCTTCAGCCTGAGACAGCACCAGAGCAGCCTCCTGCCCCTGCACCTCTAGGTCAGAAAGCAGGAATTCCCAGCACCAGGCACCAAAAAGTATTAGTTTATTTAGAGAAAAAAAGGAGAAGGTCTGTGCAGCACAAGGAATCTTCTGTTTGCTCTGGCACCAGCCCCTCTGCCCCACACACCCCCCAAAAATCCATCCCCACTCCAAGGAAACAGAGTTTGTTCTACACAAGGAAAGGACAAGGAATCAGCCCACAAATAGTTTGCTGTGCTTGCTCTACCCCAAAATGTTAAATACCCAAACTTCTCCTGTTTAAATTAAAAAGCTTCCCAAGGCTCAGGCTCAGTGGGAACAGGGAAGGTTGGCTTCAACACTAAGGGTTCCTAAAAGATGTGGGGAAGTGGCAACACAATCCCAGAACAGGAGGTGGCAAAATGAGCATCCTTCACACTCTCACCTGGCCTCTCTTCTTGGCAGCTCGAAAGATTTCAAGATTTAAAAATATAAATTCGACATCCAGGACTGGCACACCAGAATCTCTGCCAGCACTGAACTTCACACAAGCCTCCCACTCCTAAAAATAAAACTTAAAGAAAACAGCCATTCAAACTCAATCCCAGTGGAGCAAAAAGAACTTTGGGAGAATCACCAAAAAAACGGCGCTTAAAAATAGCAAAGCTGATTGTTTGTGCTGGGAGATTTCAGGGGAGTGTTTATTTCCTTCTTAATCCCCAAAACAGCAGGAATCAGAGAGAGGGAAAAAGTGAAGGGAGACAGGAATGAAAGCGAGGGATAACTGCAGACACATTTCAGCTTCCTGACAATCTGATTCCAGACTGTACAAAGTTCTGACTCACCCCTGGAGCTGTTTTGGATTGTTTTTGCAGCTCAGTTTTATTGGAGGGGTGAGCTGCATCCTCCTCTCCCTGTTCCCAGCTGGTCCAGGGAGCACCCTTGGCTGCACAGACCCCTCATTCAGCATCACCCTGGGATCTGTCCTTCTGTCCCCTCCAAAAATTCAAAAAGGAACAAGAAAAAAACAAACAAATCCCAAAGTAAAAGCCCTGTGCAGTTATCTCCTCTGTCCAAGGAATTTTCTTGAAAAGAAGAGGCACGTCCTGTCCAGCCAGGCAGGCTGCACTGCCAGACACAAAACAAGATAGAAAAAAGCTCCGTGTTCTCTCAGCATGTTTCAAGATGTGTCACTGAATCCCATAAATCTCACCAGAGACCTTGATTTAGGTCAGCTGGAGTAATTCCCTACCATGGAATCTCCTCACCTACTCCTGGGCTGAGCAGGATGTGCTGAAAGGCCCAACCCAGGCAGCCAGGGAACACTGACTCCCAAAAAACCAGATCTGGAGCAAGGGCAGGAGGATCCCTGTCCTCAGCCAAGGCAAAGAACAGCTCTGACACCAGCACACCACCAAAAGGTTCAACTGGATGCTCTTTTAATGATCATAAATAAGCTTCTCAAAATGAAAATGCATTTAATTTGAAAGGAAAAAAGCAATTTTCTATTGCATGCATGTTATAATACACATGCATGTTAGAATACACATGCAGTTGTGTATTTGATAACAAATCAAATAGAATAATTTGATTATTCAGCTTTAAGGCAGCTGAGAAATAACATTTATAACGTTTAAAATGTGCTACAGGAAGCTTCAGAATCAGAATTATCTGAAAGACAACCCTGGCTTTTGGGTTTCTTGGGTTTTTCAGGCATCAAAGATGCAAGAATTCTCAATTTTAATTATTATATATGATTCATCAACTCCCTCATTTACACTAAGAGGCAAGGGAGGCCAAAATCTAAGCAGAGATAAGATGCTGAGTGAAATTTGGAAAGTGATGCAGTAATAAAATATAAACTTCAAGAAATCTGTGATACAGCTGAAGAGCTTTTATTGTGTTGAAACGAACGTTGTGTTTGGGCTACTTCAAACAAACCCAGAGAAATAAACACTTCATCCACTTTTTGATCAAAACACAAAAGCCAAAATGCTTTCCTATTATCTGGAAAAAAAAAAAAAACCCAAAAATATTCTCTGAAAGAGAAATGAGGATTTGTGCTCTAAAGAAAGTGAATGTTCAACAGGTTTTGGTGTTATTGTAATAAGCAGTGAGACTTCAGGGGGATCTGAAGTTGACAAAATCAGCTTTTAGAGAGGCACAGGACAAGAAGCAATGAAAAAAAAAGGAGGTGGGAAGGGGGAAGGAAAAGGAACCAGTTTTCCTTGTAGTGCCCAGAGCTGGATTTGTTCTCCCTGTCGCTGTCAAAGCCTCCAAGTCATTCTGCACACACAGCACAACCTCCCCACAAGACAGCCCAGGCAGGGCTGGCTGGATGCTGATGGCTTGCATTAAAAATCAAATCACAAATCAATCAAAATCCACTGGCTCTTCCCATGCCCTGCACACACCTCTCCCTGCAGGACTCCTCAAAGCAAACTCCTCCTTGCAAGGAGAGGCATCGATCTTTTGGGACTGATAAATGTGTTTAAACACACAACAGATAAATAACTTCTAGCAGAATCCTTCAATTAAAGGGAACAGCAAATTAGCAGCACTTTCATCCCAACCCTAGCAGCTGGTGGAGCTGCTCTGGCTTTGGGACAGGGTGGGGTGCAATGGGAATTATTTGCATGAAGCCTGATCCTAAAACCACTGCAAACCATGTGAGGGGAGCTGGGAGAAAATTATAGCTGCTATTCCAGCTCCCAGCCAGTGTTTAGTGTGGAACTCACAGCTCAAGGAACCTCCAGCAGCACAAAACCAACATTCATTCTCCTCCCTCCATATGGGATGTTGGAGGTTGTGGAATTCCCCAAATCTTCACGTGGGTTTTTCATGTTCCTCCCCAAAATTCTGATGGCAGCCTCAAATCTGGGGCCACTTCTGAGCCTCTCACTTCAGCAAGGACAAGAAAATCAAGGAGTCAGGAGCAGCCAAGGGATAAATCACAGCCCAACTGTTCCAGGGTGTTTACCAGAAAATAGTTGGGAGTTCCAGAACAAAATAAAAGAAAAAGCCCCCACAAAACCAAACCAAAACACTTCCTTTGCTGCCAAAAGCTGGCACTGCTTTCAGGGTGTAAAACAAACCTCTACCTGCAGGGATTCTCCAGAGGGGGCCGTGCCAGAATTATTTTTTTCCCCCCAGTTTAAATCTGAAACCAAAGTACCACCTGAATTTCCGTGGGCAGGTTTGGTGGGGAGTGTTTTTAGCCAAGATTTTCAGGGAGAAAGTGTGAAAAGTGGAAATTAATGGATGCAAGGAGCCCTTCCCAGCTTTATTACACGAAGTTCACTGTGATGGGGGAAATAATCTGACACAAAGCCTAAATTAAGATTAATTCCTTAAGTATGAAGACAATGGTTATAAATGTGTTTGGCATTAGGCAAATGGCCTAAATAAAAGGGCTTCTCTTACACTTTTGTGTAAATTAATTTATCCTTACAGTCAGAAATTAATCATTTCATGGAAGGTAACAGCAGCATATGGATTGATAAAAGTTCAAACCAACCTCAGAGCAGACAGGAACAATCTGGATGGCAGAAGGAGGCAGCAAAGGCAATTTAGCAACCAGCAACGAGCCTTCACACACACAGGAAATCAAATCAACACTCGAGGGCTCCAGAAATCTGCTCCAAGGGTGCTCACCCCAGTTCTGAGTTTATCCACCAGCCCTGCTCAGCAGAGCTGAAATCTCAGCCAGCACCAGCTCCCTGCTGAGGAACCTCACACATTTATACAGACAGAATTTTGCCTTGCAAATAACCAGAACCCCAGAATGCCACAGCTCTGATGAACCTGGCACAGCTCAGACTGTTTAAGCCTCTCCCAGCCTGTCTGTGGGTGCTGTCCATCCTCCCTTTTTCCCCCCTTTTTTTTTTTTCATTTTTCATTTCTACAGCACAGCTTACAAGCGCCAGAAACTGAAAAGTTTAAAAAAAAAAAAAAGAAAGAACAAGGAGTATTCAGAGTTTTTAGACATTCAGCTCCAGGGGGAAAACACAAGAGCACAATTTCATTCATAGCAAGTTGAGTTTCCATCCAAACATCATCAGTGTATCCTGTGACCTTTGTAGTGCTGCACTGCTCCCTCCTTTCCCCCTCCCTTTTCCAGCTGCACACTTTAAAGTCCTTCACAGGCAAAGCCTTTTGTTCCTATTTCAGCATCTTTGTGCAGCTCTGGTCCCTCCTCGAGGAGCCCCAGCCCGCCCTGCAGCACAAACTGGGGGATAACTGGGGCTTGGAAAAAGGAAACTGGGGGGAAAAAAAATTGGGGGGAGAAAAAACCTGGGGGGAGAAAAAACGTGGGGGAAAACTGGGGGGGGGGATGGGGGGAACCTGGGGGGGAAAAAACCTGGGGGGGGAAAAAACTGGGGGGGCAAAAAACTTGGGGGGGGCAAAAAAACTTGGGGGGGGAAAAAACTTGGGGGGGGGCAAAAACCTTGGGGGGGGGCAAAAAAACTTGGGGGGGGGCAAAAACTTGGGGGAGGGGGGCAAAAAACTGTGGGGGGAAAAAAACTTGGGGGGGAAAAAAAACTGGGGGGGAAAAAAAACTGGGGGGAAAAAACTGGGGGGGAAAAAAAAAACTTGGGGGGGAAAAAAACTGGGGGGGAAAAACTGGGGGGGAAAAACTGGGGGGGAAAAACTGGGAAACTGGGGGGGAAAACTGGGAAACTGGGAGGGAAAACTGGGGGGGGGGAAAACTGGGATGAAGCCTCTTCCTCGCTCACCAGATGAGAGGACAGCAAAGTCAGGAAGGGCTGCAGTCCTGACAGAGACCAAAGCAAAGGCAGGCTCCTTTCCAAAACCACTTCACAGGGTTTATTTCATTTATTACATTTTTACATTTATTTTATTACATTTCCTTTATTCCATTTCTGAGGGGCTGATAACAAACACTGGGGAGAATCCTCCGTGGGGCTGCACCCCACTCTCTGCTGGCTCCCTGTCACTCCTTCAGCCCTGCACAGATCGAGGAAAATTGAGACTTTTTTCCACCTCACAGCAACAATGGCTGCTTCTTATTAATGAGCTTTTCTTCCTCAGATTTTGATGCATTTCAGGCTCATCAGGCTTGCCAAAACACACCCCTGATAATTTGCTTTACGGGTCACAGGTCTGAACTGACATTTGCCAATAACTAAAATAATACATCTATTATTATTATAGAATATATGTATTCCATATATTCTTATATCTGTATTTTATTATATTTAATTATAATATTAATTTATATTACATAAATTAAAATATATAAATTATAATAATATATAAATTATTTTATTTATATTTTATTATATTTAATTATAATATTAATTTATATTACATAAGAATGTATTATATAATATAAAAGCTATAACATCATATAATATAAAAACCATAATATACTATAAAAGCTATAATATAACATAATATAAAAGCTATAATATATTATAATATATTATAATATAATTTAACATAATATAATAGCTATAATATAATAGCTATAATATAATATAAAATAATAGCTATAATATAATATAAAATAAAAGCTATAATATAATATAAATAAAGCTATAATATAATATAAAATAAAGCTATAATATAATATAATAGCTATAATATAATATATAGCTATAATATAATATAATAGCTATAATATAATGAATTATTTCATATTACTATATATTATTTTTATATTATTATACTAATGCGTATTATATATTTATTTATTATCTATTCATAAATATATGTATTATTTATGTATTACTAATAAATTAATAGACATACATAAATTAAAATGTAAAATATAAATAACTAGACAAATAGGGAGCTAAATGGGACTTGGACAGTGGATTTGCTCAAGGCTCCAGCCAGAGGGAAGGGATGTCAGCATCTTTGCACATCCCAACAATTCCCTGATTCTGCTTTACAGGCACTGGATCCAGCTCTGGCTCCCCGGGAAGGTGGGAGAGCATCAGCTGTGCTTCATTTCCCCCCAGGGATGGATACCTCGGGAGCAGCTCCCTCCTCACAGCTCTCCCTTCCCAGGAGAACATCACCAGCCTCCCGCAGCCCTTCCCAGAGGAGCTGGCCTGGAAGGAGCAGAATTGTCCCAGCCAGCAGCCACCAGCTGGCCCTGGTGGCCACAGCCCTGCCCACACTGAGCAATTACACCTGGTGGGTGTAATTGCAATCCTACCCCAAAAATTCCCCCTATTTCACCACAAACAGCACTAATGAAACATGTGAATAACCCCTATTTTTATTTTTATTTTCCCTAGAAGCAGCAGAATCACATCAAGTGTGTTTTAGAGCCACACACTCAGAGCTGCAGGACAGCAAGAGCCCTGCTCCAGTGGGAACTCGCTTAAAGAAAAGGATGGTGTGGAATTTCCCAGTTTTCCCACCTAAATTCACAAGCTTAGAGCATGCCCTGCAGTGGGACTGGACTGCTGGCCCAGGACACACTCAGGAACTCAGGCAACAACTGCTGATATTTTAAGGAAATTCAATTTGCAAGCACTCCCCATCTATAAATTGCATCGTTCCCTGGTTCCCTCCCTGCAGGAAAACCATCCTCCAATGGCAGGGGTACAAAAACAACCCCAAAATCCTTCCCTGACTGGAGAAGCCAAGAAGCTCTTCCTGGAAAGTCCTGTGATTGAAGAAAAAAATAAAAATAAAACAACCAAACCAAGGTCAGGTGTAGCAGGACCAACCAACTCGCCCTGATGCAGCAGGCTGGGGTGGAGATTGAAATCCACGCTGGGTTTGGAGTTAATCTCGTTATTTGGTTCCTTCTTCAGAGTAAAAAAGGCCTAATTCAGCCCATTTCACACAAAACAAGGGGAATTATTGCTGGAAACACTTAAAGACCTAAAAACTTCTGCAGCACATTTAGCAACACCTGTGACTGAACTCCAAACAGAACAACTGGGGCAGGAGATCTGCACACAAACCACAGCACACAGCTACTCTGATGGCAAAAAGGGACAAAGTTTGGAATGGTTCCAATCCATTTCCACCATTTTCTTGGAAAAAACACCAGTTGGGCTTCCTGACATTGCATCCATCTGGTTTCAGGCTTCAAACCCACCCAGGGTTTCAGTGAGCATCATTCCACAGAAGGAAGGCCCTGGTTTGTCTGCTGGAGTGCTGCAATTTGGGGAGAAAAGGGCAGAGAGGAAGCAAAAATGGAGACTGGTCTCTACTGATGGAATTACTGCAAGGTCAGGACCCTCTCTCCCTTTTTCTTCCACACTTTTATCCCCCAATAAATCCCATAATTGCATTTATTTCCATTGCCTGCAAAGCACTGACAGCGTTCCAAGAGCGGGACACCCGGGATGCTGCAGGAATTCTCAGAGAGAAACCATGAAATCTGTGAAAGTCATCCCAAAAAATGAACTAAATAAAGTTGTGAGTAATGAATATCAACTGTGCATGGCACAGTGAAAGCCATTCAAGGGAACATGTGTTTGAACATACTTTCCATCTCAACAAAGGTTCAGATTTTTCACTCTTCGTAACGACAGCTGAAAAGAAAGTTGACCAGGCAAAGAGATTCTTCCAAGAAAATCCCCAAAAAGGCCAAAAAAAAATTAGCAAGGATTTAAAAAAAGAATAAAAGAGGAGTTGAGCCTTTTAAGTGACAGGCAAAGGGAAAGATACTAATTTGTAACCTCACCAGGAAAGGAAATCATTGAGAGCTGAGGAAAAATGTCCTGTCCCTTAGCTGGGAGTCAGGGAAAACTGGCTACGACCAGGAAACTTTTTATAGAATCCTACTGGAGTTACACTGGCAATTCCCTCTGCTTTTGGAGGGAGCTGCAGCATTTAGAGGATGGAGTGGTTTGGTCAGTTTTGCTCTCCAGCCTTCCAACACCTGATGAAACTGCAAAAAAAAAAAAAAAAGGGATTTTGGAGCTGGAGAGGAAAGGAGGCAGACTCTGCATTCCTTCACCTCTTTCCATCCTCATTAATAATCCATTAGCAGGAGTTGGACACAAAACCACAAACTATTGCTGGAAGATCAAGGCAGTCTCCCAACGCCCCCTTCCCCCTTTTTTGGCACCAGGGATGCCTGGCTGGCCCAATCCAGCTCCAAAACTCCAGGGATTAGCACTATCAGGAACTGCAGAAAACCAGATGATTCCACAGCAATTCCAGAGCCCAGAGTTTGGAGCAAGTCATTGTTGCAAACAAATGGAATCACTTACAGGCACAGAGCCCTGATGAACTGCAAAACCCCCTTAAAAGGTAGTTTTACATTTTAAATGGGAACGTTAATCCAAGCATGCAGAGTTAAAATATCAGAATTGGGGATTGTTTCACTCAACCACACCGGGGTGAGGGGTGGAAAAGTCTCTTTATAGGGTGTATTAAAAATTCTGGGAATCCCACCCAAGGATTGGTCATGGTGTGCCGTGACCAACCTGGTGACCTGAACAGGTGGTGAACACAAAAGAGAAATCAACATTTATGTGTAACACCAACACCACTGAAAAACCCCAAAATTCAGCAGTAAAACAAATGGCAGTGATCTCAGCTCCATCTGAAGGTAAAAAAACCCTGCAGTCGTTGAGAGAAATGCCAATTTTTGGTTCAAATCATCACCAAAAGCATCACACTCCCCCTCCAACCCCAAATTCCAGCTCTGACCCCATCCCAGCAGCTTCTGCCATCTTCACACCCAGAAGGGCTGGACCAGTTGGAGTTGGGAGAGTTCACCAGGATTAAAAACTGCCCAGCATCCCTCAGGAAGATGGACCATACAAATGAGATTTCCACACAGCATTTAAGGCAAAAAAAAATCACAATCAGATCAGACACACTCAGCTATTCAACCCAGAGAGGGAAAAGGGATTTATCCAAAATTTATCAGCCATTTTGGGGAGGTTTAAGGGAAAAGTTTGAGATATTTCAGTGGCCTGAGTGTGATGGCAGCTGGGAGGTTGCCTGAAGTTGTTCTTATCAGGAATCTTCCCCGAGCAAAGACAAACTCAGCTCAGCAACCACGCAGCCACCTCTGGGCTCTGCCTGCTCCTGCTGTAAATTACCTCATCCATTTGTCATATTTTTAGCACTTTTTGGGCTGGGCTGCAAGATCTGCAAGAGGATGCATTTTAACCTCTGCTAGCGACTACTCAAGGACAGAAGTGGTTTATGAGCCCTCGCTGTGTAAAAAAATGTCAGTATTAAATTTCTGCAGCTCCAACCATGGAGCTATTTACTGAGGCTTTCTACAAACTAATTAAATATAAGGCTCTCGTGGGACACGAGGAGAAAGAAAAGGAGAATTAAGAGATAAATCACTGGCTTTTCTTTCCTCTGCAAGTGTACACTCCAATTTAATATATTAAACCAAAAAACACCCTGACAGTGCTCGCTGGGGCACAGAGAGGCAGCAGCAGCCCAACCTCACACGGAACACACTGCACAGCATAAATTAATTATCTCTGCCTCGCCACAACTTGCACAAAGGAATTGGGAGAGACAATCCAGACAAGGGGATGAGCTTGAGATATCAAAGGCTCCATATGGAGTGAGGGAATCTCACTCTGCAGCTTCACAGGGCTCCCAGGCTTTGTGAGCACATGGCACCGGGAGGTATCAAAGCAGCTCTTCCCTCCCCTGCTGGCCCCGGGTCATCCTGGCAGGAGAATCCTGAGTGCTTGACAAGATTCCTGCAGGAGTTTCCTCCAAAAAAGCACTCCAAGGAGTCCCTGTCCAAGAGCAGAGAGGACAAAGCATGGAAGTGATGGAGGAAGGCTGGAGGTCAGCGCAGGTGTTGGGGGAAATCAGTGTCTGGGGTTAATTCCCTTCTGCAGAGGAGTGGGTTTGGAGCTGAACCTCCAGATGTTGGAGACCAGGGGGTCACTGGGCAATCCAGCACGTGCTCTGGTGGTCAGGCAGAGGGTCAGAGCAGGCTGTGTCCAGCCTGGCACAGCCAGAGGGGACAGGTCACCAGGAGGGAGCTCCTGTTCCCTCCACCACCCCTATCAAATCATCTTCAGTCAGAAATTGACTTCATTCAAATGTTGATCTCCCCACGGGAAGAGCCCGCTCCAACCCAAAAGAGGCAGAGGAATGGCTGTGGGGAGACAAGAAATACCTCCAGCTGATGGCTGCGGGAGAACACAAAGTGTCACTCACCCACACCCCATCCCTGGGCTGCCCAAGGTCAGGCTGGACACCTGGAGCAGCCTGGGATGGTGGAAGGCGTCCCTGCACATCAGCTGAGCTCTGAGGTCCCTCCCAACCCAAACCATTCCATCATCCTTTGCCCTCTGCCCCTTTTTTCAATAAAAACCACCGAGCTCATTCAGCAACAGAAAATCAAAAATTTTGCCTCGCGATGATCTATTAATCAAACCATTCTTTAAATGGCTTCTGATTAACCACTTAAGGCTATTAAATTTTTAAACAAAGCTCCATCATTCCATTAGCAATCATTTAAAGTGCTTAAGGAGGTGTTTGTGGATTAAGGGTTTTAAAGCAAGCCTCTAAACACAGCTCCCAGCGCAGAGCCAAGCACAAAAAACGCCCCAAGTTTCTAAATGCCAGCAAAAAATATCTGAGTTTTCTCATCAGAGGAGCAGATGCCACCTCACAATTCGTGTAGCACGCCAACACGTGATTCATCTCACCCCCACAGCCCCTCTCCCCTTCCCAGCTCAGGGAATGGATTTCAGAGTTAACATTTCCATGCTGCTCCCTCAGCTGAGGGCAGAACTGGAGCAGGACACCAAAATCCTCCTGCAGGAACCTGGGTGTGTTCGGTGAGCAGGCAGCACCACCACACTTGAGGATTTCAGTGGCTTCAGCAGCATCTCAGCCTGCCATGGGATGGAGAGACCTGCAGTGAGAGCTGAGAGATTCCCTAAGGAATCACAAGAGATTCCCTAAGGAATCACAGCAGGACTGAGCTACCTGTGGGGCTGTCATGGCTTTGCATCAGAGACATTTAGGGGAGGGATGTAAAAGCACAAAACGAGCAAAGGTTTGGGGTGCTGTGAAAGGAGCAAAGTCTCCCTCCTAAGCTGGTACCTCGAGGCAGGGAGAGAAGGATCCCCACTGTCAGAGCAGCTCCTGGAAGGTCAGGGCTGGCTGGAAAGGGGAAGGAAAAGCTCTACAACAAACCAGGGGATGGAGGACAGGGTTGGTACAGGACTGGCCTGTGCATTTCTGAGCTGGCTGGTCCCTCCCAGGAGATGGATCAGCACCTCCTTCCCCAGAGGGACAGCAGGAGCATCCCAAGGTGAAGGCATCCCTGCCCTCACCCCAATTCAGGAAGGAAACCCCCTTCTCCCAGCTCCTCCAGATCCCTTCCGCCCTCCTTAACCTCCTGCACCAAGGCTTTATAAGGCCAAAAAGCAAAAAAAAAAAAAACAAAAAAATCCATGTGCCACTACTGCAATCCACTTTTGGGAGCACATTTCCAGGTCAGTGACAGCCCCAGAGGTGAGCTGAGCTCTGGCAGCAGCAAGGAAGGCTCCTTCCCATTTTCCTGCTCTCTTGTCTGAAAAGGAAGGGAAGGAATTCTAATTTATGCAGGAGCTGAGAGGTGAGAGGATGTGCTTTGCTAATTCCAAAGCCTCCTTTCCGTGTTATTCCCAAATATTGTGACTGCCAGCTCGCATCTATCACGCACATTTTGATGGGGTAAATAATGAAAGAGCCCACAAACCTCTAATTTGATGCTGACTGCAATTCCCAGTTCCAAAGACAGCAAGAAAACAGGAATAGAAACTAAACCAGTAAAAGAGAAACACGCCCTTCTCCATTTCTAACTTTAAAAACCTCAATATGCAAGGGGAAAAAAGAAAAATCAAAATAAACTCTCAGCACAGCTTGATATTTGCTCAAATAAGCATTTTTCAACAGAAGTACCCAAAGTGCTTCTAGGTGCAGGGCACAGGGGTCAGGGTAGGACATGGCTCGTAGGACAACACGTTCTAATGTTTGCAACCAACAAGCAAACCCCCCCTCCCCAGCAGGAAAAATAACTGAGCACCTAATTGCAAAACAATATCTTAATTGTCAATTTGAATCTCCTCAGATTTAAATCTGGATTTGTTGTTTTTTTTTTTTTTCCCCCCAAATTGCATTGATTTAACTCAATCAACCCTGCCCCAAGGCCATCTTTCCTGCATGCTCTGAGCATACCAAGCAAGTTTCAACCAATTAGATAAATCACTGAATCTCAGAACTTCCCAGCAGCGACAGATCAAGCCATGCACGAGCCCTAATTATTCTTTTAAATACGTCTTATCCCAAAAACTTCACAAAAATAAGCAGCTCCGGGGGGGATTTCACCATCTCTTATTATTCTTTTTTAACCTAGGGCACATGATGGCCAGCTGAATTCTGCAGGAGACTTGCATGGTCACTGCAAGTCTGTTTAAATCTGGTTATTATGGGAATAATGCTGCTGCACGAGTTTTATTCATTTTATTCATTTTTTTTCTCTCTCTCTCTGTCTGTGTGTACACCCACACCCACACTGCAGCCTCGAGGTGTTACACTCCAGCACGGCAAGGAAAAGCAGGGAATGATGATGGACTCACCCCGAGGAAAATCCTGAATAATGGAAGTTTCTAGCACAAACAGCTTCCCAGGGACCCTGGAGCACAGTCCCCCATCAGCAGCAGTGGAAATATGCTCCTGTGACACTGCACAGATTGTTCAAAGATTCCCATGACAGGCAGAGGATTAAAAAGCAATTCCCTGCCTCTCATATTTCACATGCAAAGCCGTCTCTGGGAACGGCAGGCAGGAAAAGATGGATCTCCCCGAACTCAAAAATGGGGGTATTCCATAAAAAACCACCTTAAAAACGGCAGCACCAAAGCAGGAACCACCCCACAGGGACAGACACAGCACTGCAAACCCGACCCAGCTTTGTATTCCCAAAAAAACCCCCTGCAAATTCCAGGCAATCTGCAAATGATTTCCCTCTTCCCCACCCAAACATCCACTGCAAACTCCTACAATCGCCAGGCAGGCTTGCAGCGAAGGGATGGAAATAAAACCATTCCTTACCTTTAACTTGAGTGTCATATTCAGCTATGATCTCCTTATCCTTTTTGAATTTTGCTGGCGACGTCATGTTTTCTTTCCCAAAAAGCTGAATAACCTCGAAAGAGATCCACCAGAACGCGAGATATAAAAGGGAATTTTCGCTCCTCTCAGCACGATGCCTTGGCTTTCTGCTCGTCCTTCCCTCCCCCCCCCGCAAAAAGGGAAAAAAATCAAAAAATCAGTCCATGGAGAGAGGGTGTGAGAGGGAGCACAGCAGCAGGAAAATGCAGATGTTGAGATCAGCGGATGGAAGAGGCAGCAGTTTTGTCTCCCTGCACCAAATCCTTGAGCAGCAGCATCAGCCTAGCGAGATCCTGCAGCCCCAAAGGCTCTTCCTGATCCTCAATAGCACAGCCAGGGAGTGGAAGTCCTTCCGCACATGTTTTGTGTGGGTTTGCTTTGCCCTTTTTTATTTTTTTTTCCTCTCTTCTCCTCTTTTTTTTTAATTATTTCTTTTGATGGGCACGGAGATGATGCAAATCAAATCCCAAACGAGAGCAGCAGCAGAGGAGAAGCAGCTTTGGTTTGCTTGCCTGCAAATAAAAATTTAAAAAAAATAACAATAATTATATATTTATATTTAGAAAATCACTGCCGGCAGCCCAAATTTGTGATGGGAAGCAAAGCTGCCCTGACACCCTGACATTGCAAATCGTCCTTTGAGCAGCAGCAGCTGCAGCAGGGTGAGGATCCAGCTGCAGCCCCCAGGTGACCGAGGGAACGCCTACACCGGCACCGGGCACGGCGGCTCCTCCGGGATATCCCGGGATAATTTGGGATGCAGCTCCCGGGGGAATAGGGGATGGTTCGGGGAGCAGGGATCCTTTGGGATGGGGCTCCGGTGGGGTTCATTTGGGGCGCAGTCCCGGGGGGGATTTGGGGAGCGGCTCCCGGGGGTGACGCGGCTCCAGTGGGAGCTGGGGTTGGTTTGGGGTGCAGGTCCCTGGAAAAAAACTGAGGTTAATTTGGGATACAGTTCGCGGGAGAGAATTTGGGGTTGATTTGGGGTGCAGGTCCCAGGGGAGAATTCGAGGTTGATTTGGGGTGCAGGTCCTGGGAGACAATTTGGGGTTGATTTGGGGTGCAGATCCCGGGAGAGAATTCGAGATTGATTTGGGGTGCAGTGCCCTGGAGAGAATTTGGGGTTCATTTGGGACGCAGGTCCTTGGAAAGAATTTGGGGTTGATTTGGGATGCAGGTCCCGGGGGAAAATTTGGGGAGCGGCTCCCGGGGCTGTTCGGGGAGCGGCAGCCGGGGCCGTGGGGGCTCCCAGGGGTGCGGGGCTCCCCCGGGCCCGCAGCATCCCCCGCTGACCGCGGGCTCGGCCGCGCCGCCGGCAGCCCCGGGCACACCGGGCGCGCCCCCGCCGGGCGGCTCCGCCCGCAGCTTCTCCCTTTTCGGTATTTTTTTTGGGGGGTGTGATTTAGGGTTCCTTCCAGCGCCCGCTGCGCTGTGCAGGGCGGGACACAACTTTTCCCCCGTCTTTTCTTTCCAATTTGGATTTCTTCCCCGTTTTTTTGGGGGGGAGGAGGGGGGAGGAGGGAGGGCGCGCGGCCGCAGCCCCCCGCGGGAGATGCGCGGACGGGAGGAAGGAATAAATAAACACGGCACCCGCCGGATCCGCATCCCGCCCGGGAAGAACAATGCGGGCGGCGGGGAGAGGAAGCGTGGGGGGGTCCCGAAGGGGGGGCCGGGGCTGGGGGGAAGCGGCTCGGGGCGCTGGGGAGGCGGCGGGGCCGGCGGCGGAGGGCAGCCCGCGGTCCGCCGGGGGTGGCACGGGAGGGCCGGGGGTCGGGCGGCCGGGCGGGGCGATTACCTGGGCACTGCGGAGCCGCCTCCCGCAGCCGGGCGTCCTCCGGCCGCTGGCGCCCGCCGCCCGGTCCCCCGCACCGGCCCGCCGCCGCCCCGCCCTGCCCAGCGCCTCGGCCAATGGGCGCGGAGCGCTGGGTATGAGCGACGGGCATCGTAACCAATCAGACATTGCCCTCCCCAAGATGAGGCGGCCCCCTCTTCCCGCCGCTTGGCGCCCGTGGCGCCGCCCCGCCGGCGGAGCGCGGAGCAGGGGCGGGACGAGAGTGTGACTGACAGCAAATATAACCAATAAAAACGAGGCACGGCGCGCCTTTCCACCAATAGCCAGGCGGGAGGTGTGCTGCCACCGGATTTTTCAATGGAGTGGGCGTGGTCTGTGGTGCCCAATGGGAGGGCGCGGTCTGGAATTCAAACTGACAGGTGGGAGCGTGGCCGTTGGCACCGGAACGGGACCGGGACCGGGACCGGGACAGGGACAGGATCAGGATCAGGACCGGGACAGGGACCGGACCGGACCGGGACAGGGTCCCAGCCGCCATGTCCTCCAGCGGCTGCACCTTCGCGGACCGGTGCGTGAGCGTGCTGTGCTGCCGGTTCTGCCGGCAGGTGCTGAGCTGGCGGGGGATGCAGGCGGTGCTGCTCGCCGACACCAACACCGACACCGACCTCTATTCCACCGACATGCCGCCCTCGGGGTAAGCGCCGGGAAGGGGGAAAGGGTTGGTCCCACCCGAGCACGGGGTCCTGCCAGCCCCGGGGGACACGGCGTGGCTCCGGAATCCGCTGTCACCGGGAGAACGACCCTGCAGAGGAGGGGTCACCCCATCCCTGCATCCCTATCAATCCCCGCACCCCCATCCCCGCACCCCCATCCCCGCACCCCCATCCCCGCACCCCCATCCCCGCACCCCCAAACCCGCACCCCCAAACCCGCACCCCCATCCCCGCATCCCCATCCCCGCATCCCCATCCCCGCACCCCCATCCCCGCACCCCCATCCCCGCATCCCCCGCGAACCCACGGCAGGGCAGTAAAAAGCGAGGCTGTGCCGTGCAGAGCAAACCCAAATTTGAATTTAATCCATCCCTAGGGATGACACAGGCTCAGCAGGCACGGGAAGCTCCTCCCGCTCGTTCCCGAAGCGAGGATTAGAATTTGAAATAAAGACCCACAAACAGAACAAACCTGATCTGTCACTGCTGCCAGGACTCAGCGCTGCTTTCCCATAGCCAGATTTGAATAGTAAGGAAATCAGGTTGTGAAATGACATGGTAATCAGAAAGTATGGGCTGGAGAGGAGATAAGCAATCAAAGGTTTGGGTTTAGACATCCCTGAGGTTTTGTTCTGATTCCGAGCTGGGATTTGGCAGCAATGTCCCTGAGCAGGGTTCTGATGGCAGTGCCACACTGAGCCCCTGAGCACCAAGGCTCTGGCATCTCCTGCTCTTTGCAGCTCCTCTGCCCCTCAGGATGCTTCTAAATATGCACTGAGAAGCCTCTTGGAGCATTCCCATCTTTATTTTTCAATTCTTTCAGGGTTCCAGCACCGAACTCTGATTTTCTCAGCTCCAAAGAATGTTCAGGAATAATCAGCCAGCTCTGGCAGAGCTCAGAACTCAAAGTTTTCTGCTCTGGCATCTCCTGCTCTTTGCAGCTCCTCTGCACCTCAGGGTGCTCCTAAATATGCACTGGGAAGCCTCTTAGGGCACTTCCATCTTTATTTTTCAATCCTTTCAGGGTTCCAGCACCAAACTCTGATTTTCTGGGCTATTTTAGGAGGATTTTTGATACTCATGCAATGTCACGTGAGTCTCTTATTTAAGTTTCCATAGGAGTGGGGCTGAGAGAAGGAAAATAATAAAACCCTGTGGTTCAAACCACCCAGGAGCAATGGCAGCATCACTTTGTGGTGACTTCAGCCCGGTGTCACTGTGACCACCACAGCTCCAAACCTTTGTACGTTTCCTTCCCCCAGAACCGTGGATTTCATCGGGAGCTGCTACTTCACTGAGATCTGCCAGTGCAAACTGAAGAACATCGCCTGCCTGAAGTGGTGAGCTCAGCCACCCCCCACGGGTGTCCCTGAGGTGTCCCCTCCTCTGTCACCTCCTGCAAGGAACAGCTTGCCTTCCCTGGTGCGGATTTAACGCTGCTGGGGGGAAGCTGCCAGGGTATTTCTGTGAGTCCCCAGCGGAAATGTGGCAGCACTTTCAGGAGGCTCCTGGAAGCTTGTGTGCCACCTGCCCGAT